>NC_053492.1:76677623-76977623 GCF_905171775.1 Rana temporaria
GGTGCAAAGCTGAGAGGCAGCAGATCATCTCTATGCTGTAGTAATACAATTGCTGTATGAATTAGGGAGCCATGGTGTGACAGGTCCATTGAATGAGCCCTGTATTTACCCCCCCCCCCCCCCCCCATGGCACACAGGGGAGCATTAGCATCGAGCAATGTGGATTTGCACTACATCAGAGCTGAACATATGTGAGCAAACAAGATTGCACCGCTGGCACCCTGATCTCTGTAAGCCCCTTACACGGAACCAGGGAGAGAATCCATCCAAATGATCATGCACCCCTCCCCTCCCCCCCTCTGCAATGTGACATATACATTCCATACAAGATGATTGACACTTACACTTACGGCGCTGCGGATTGACCTGATGGGAACACAATGGAGACCCCACTGACCGAGGGAGGGGGAGGGGGGGTTATCAGGGGGTAGGTGAGCGAGTCAGTGGGGGGGGTGATCCCGGCCGTGCTTGCTTGGATTCCCTCCTGGACGGCGCCCGGTGTCAGCGCCAGCAGTACAAGCTCCGATCTCTACAGCTCCGCTCTCTACAAGCTCCGCTCTGTGCCCCGCGATTGGGAATCCCGGAGCAAATCAAGGTTCGGCGAAGAGCGCAGGCGCGGAGCACAGCGGTACAGGCAGCGGCGGCGGCAGCAGCAATCCTGATCCTCCTCACTCCTCCTCTCCTCTCTCTGATCCTTCCACACCTTCATCCTGCCCTTCCTCCCTCCCTCCCTCCATCCATCCATCCATCCATCCCTCAAATTGCTACAATGGAGAATATGATTTGCATGCAGGCGGCTGCTGTCCCCTCTGAACACACGATCCTTTGTATTAATACATTTTACTACTATTAGTCACTCATGTCCTCCTTTTCTTTTCTTTTTTTTTTCTTTTAGACCTAGATTTGGGTTTTCTATTTGAGAAGATGTTTCATTATTTTTTTTTATTATTATTGAAATTTTCTAACAAATTAACTACTTCCATACAGGGCATTTTCACCCCCTTCCTGCCCAGACCAATTTTTAGTTTTCAGCGCTGTCGCAATTTGATTGACAATTGCGCGGTCGTGCGACGTGGCTCCCAAACAAAATTCTCACCCTTTTTTCCCCACAAATAGAGCTTTCTTTTGGTGGTATTTTATCACCTCTGCGGTTTTTATTTTTTGCGCTATAAACAAAAGAAGAGCGACAATTTTGAAAAAAAACACAATGGCCCAGATTCAGTAAGCAATTGCGCCTGCGTAACCATAGTTACGCAGCGCAATTGCTGACTTGCGCCGGCGTAACGAGTTCTCCTGATTCAGAGAACTCGTTACGCCAACTGCAGCCTAAAATCTGCGTGGCATAAGGCTCTTATGCCACGCAGATTTTAGGCTGCATTCTTGCGATGACCGCTAGGGGGCGTTCCTATTGTGGTCAGCGTATAGTATGCAAATTGCATACTTACGCCGATTCACAATGTTGCGCGCCCCCTGCGTACGCAAGTTACGTTGTTTCCATATGGCGTGTTTAGCGTAAGGCTGCCCCTTCTAATAGCAGGGGCAGCCAATGCTAAACTATACCCGGCGTTCCCGCGTCGCGACGTTCGAATTTTACGTCGTTTGCGTAAGTGAATCGTGAATGGCGCTGGACGCCATTCACGTTCACTTTGAAGCAAATGACGTCCTTGCGACGTCATTTGCCGCAATGCACGTCGGAAAAAGTTTCCCGACGGAGCATGCGCTCTACGCTCGGCGTGGGAGCGCGCCTAATTTAAATGATTCCCGCCCCCGGCGGGATCATTTACATTGCGCGCGCTTACGCCTGGCAATTTTGCCGGTGCGCCCTCTCAATTTACAGAGCTACTGCTCCGTGAATCGAGGGCAGCGCAAAATATTTGCGGGGGCGCAGGGCAAAATCGTTGCCCTGCGCCTCCGCAAATAGAGCGCAATTCTTTCTGAATCCGGGCCAATATCTTTAACTTTTTGATTTAATAAATATCATAATTTTTTTTAAAAAAACTTTTTTTTCCCTCAGTTTAGACCGATACGTATTCTACATATTTTTGGTAAAAAACAAAAAACGCATTAAGCGTATTTGATCGGTTTGCGCAAAAGTTCTAGCGTCTACAAAATAGGAAATAGAATTATGGCATTTTTTTTTTTTTTTATCTTTTACTAGTAATTGCGGCGATCTGCGTTTTTTTTTTTATTGTGACCGTGACATTGCGGCGGACATATCGGACACTTTTGACACATTTTTGGGGCCATTCACATTTACACAGCGATTCGTGCTATAAAACTGCACTGATTACTGTGTAAATGTGACTGGCAGAGAAGGGGTTAACACTAGGAGGCGCTGAAGGGGTTAAATATGTTCCCTAAAGTGTGTTCTAACTGTAGGGGGAGGAGGACTCATCAGGGAGGAGATCGATGTGTGTTCCTCTGTACTGGGAACACACATCGGTCTCCTCACCGCTGACAGGACATGGATCTGTGTGTTTACACACACAGATCCATGGTCCTGCCGTGATTACGGGTAATCGAGGGTGCCCGGCGGACATCGCGGCCGCCGGGCACGCGCACCGGGTCCCGAGGAATGCGGCGGGCGCGCCCCCTAGCGGTGGAAAAGACAGGATGTCATATGACGTCCAGTCTGAAGGACGAAAGGTCCCCACCGACGTCATTTTACTATGGCTCGGTGGGGAAGGTGTTAACCAGTTCAGCTCCTTCAATTTTCAGCTTTCAGCGCTGTCACACTTTGAATGACAATTGTGCGGTCATGCGACGTTGTACCCAAATTAAATTAGAGCTTTCTTTTGGTGGTATTTGATCACCTCTGCGTTTTTTATTTTTATAAACAAAAAAAGACTGACAATTTTGAAAAAAAAAAAAACACAATATTTTTTACTTTTTGCTATAATAAATATCCCATTTAAAAAACAAAAAAAAATCCTCAGTTTAGGCCGATATGTATTCTACACATTTTTGGTAAATAAAATCGCAATAAGCGTGTATTGATTGATTTGCGCAAAAGTTATAGCATCTACAAAATAGGGGATAGATTTATGTCATTTTATTATTATTTAAATTTTTTACTACTAATGACGGCGATCTGCGATTTTTATCGTGACTGTGACATTGCGGCGGACATATCGGACACTGTTGACACTATTTAGGGAACATTCACATTTATACAGCGATCAGTGCTATAAAATGCACCGATTATTGTATACATTTTGACTGGCAGGGTAAGGGTTAATACTAGGGGGGCGATCAAGGGGTTAATTGTGTGTCTAGGGAGTGATTCTAACTGTGGGGGGAGGGGCAGGGGCAGACTGACAACTCATGGGGCCCCCCGGGCAATAGAAGATTATGGGGCCCCTGGGCTTACAGAGATGGCCACCACGCCAGGAGGCAGTGCAAAGGCTGGGAAGCTAAAATCTCGGGATTTTCACATCAAAAGCATGTCGGTTTCGGACATATCAGGGACAGATGTAAAAAAAAACATAGATTTTTACATACTGTCCCTGGTTTTACTGAGCCTGGCAACCCTGATGGGGCCCCCTAGTGGCATGGGGCCCACGGGCAGTGCCCGAGTGATTCAATGGTCAGTCCGCCCCTGGGGAGGGGACTGATGAGAGGAGGAGACCGATCGTTGTTCCTATATACAGGGAACATACGATCAGTTCTCCTCTCCCCTGATGCAGGTGCCCCGGCGGCCATTGCGGCCGCCGGGCACACGCATTGGTTCCACAGTGATGCGGCGAGCACGGGAAGGAACAAAAAGACGTCATATGATGTCCACCCGGAGGGAGGGAGGGCTCCTGCCGCCGTCATTTTACAATACGACGGTAGGCAAGTGGTTAACTGAAAATTGCGCGTGTGCGACGCTGTACCCAAATAAAATTTGCATCAATTTTGAAAAACAACAACATTTTTTACTTTCTGCAATAAAACACATCCAATAAAAAAATGTAAAAAATCTAATTTGTTTATCAATTTAGGACAATATGTATTCTGCTACATATCTTTGGTAAAAAAAAAAATCCAATCAGCGTATATTGATTGGTTTGCACAAAAGTCTACAAACTATGGGACATTGTTCTTAATTTTTTCTTTCTTTTTTTTTTTTTTACTAGTAATGGCGGCGATCAGTGACTTCTAGCAGGAATGCAATATTGTGGTGGACAAATCAGACACCCAAGTGACATTTTTTGGGGACCAGTGACACCAATATAGTGATCAGTGCTAAAAAAATATGCACTGTCACTGTACTAACGACACTGACAGGGAGGGGGTTAACATCAGGGGTGATCAAAGGGTTAAATGTGTTTCTAGGGAGTGATTTATAAAGGGGGGTGCATTGACTGGGGGAATGTAAAAATCGGTGTTCCTGCTTAGCAGATACATAGGTTCAGTACATTCCCCTCTCAAAGAACGGGGTTCTGCCTTGTTTACATAGGCAGATCTCCTTTTTGCCTGTCTCCAAAACTATCGGCGGGTCCGGGTGGACATCGCATTGGCCAGACCCGCTGATTGGCTTTCACTGTGCCCAATCATAGTGGGAGTGGGTCACCGGCATTGCGTGTGCACCAGCCCCATAAGTGTCAGATCATGTACTAGGTACGTCATCTGGCACAGAGCAGGCGCCCTGGCGCAGTATATCTACAGTGGGCGGTCCGCAAGCTTTCGTGAAAAAATGCATGTACAATCGTGAGACTAATCGTTTTGTAATTTAACCCTATTCTGCCCATCCTGGCATCCCTTTTAAAAGTTCTTAACGCTCAGGTAGGCAGAAAGGATTAGCAATGTGATTGGCTGTTGCAGTAGTCACATGATCGAAAGCCAGTGCTACCCGGTGCAGCTTTCAGGAGCTTGGTCTTTATGATGGGAGGCTGCAGAGAACATAATTTTATTTTATTCTCGTTTGAAACATGGGATGAGGACATGCAGAAATGGGGCTAGGAGCACTGGCGGGGGACCCAAGAAGAGGAGGTTTTATACCAGCTTTAACTATACGCTGGAAAAAGCCGACTACAGACGACGTTAGAAAATGCGACAGCCGCGCGTACGTTCGTGGATCGTCGTAAATCGCTAATTTGCATACCCGACGCGGAAAACGCCACCCAGTGGACGCCAAAGTATTGCATCTTAGATCCGATGATGTACACCTGTCAGATCTAACCCAGAAGCCGTCGTATCTTGTTTTGAGGATTCAAAACAACGATACGACGCGGGAAACTTGAAAGTACGCCGGCGTATCAGTAGATACGCCGGCGTACTTCGTCTGTGGATCTGGCCCTAAGGGTCTATATTTTTTTTTATCATAGGTGTATTTTAAATAATAGAGACAGAATATCACCCAAAAATCCAGAAAAAAATACATGATACAAATGTTATAAATTAAGTTGCAGTTCAATGGGTAAAATAAATATTTGATCCCCAAGCAAACCATGACTTAGTACTTGGTGGAGAAACCCTTGTTGGCAAGCACAGAGGTAAGATGTTTCTTGTAGTTAGTGATCAGGTTTTCACACATCTCAGGAGGGATTTTGTTCCACTCTTTTTTACAGATCTTCTCTAAATCCTTAAGGTTTCTTGGCTGTCTCTTGGCAACTCGAAGGTTCAGCTCCCTCCATTAATTTTCTTTAGGATTAAGGTCTGGAGACTGGCTAGGCCACTCCATGACCTTAAAGGGTATGTAAAGAATTATTATTTTTTTTAAATAAACATGTTATACTTACCTCCACTGTGCAGCTCGTTTTGCACAGAGTGGCCCCGAACCTGGTCTTCTGGGGTCCCTCGGCAGCTGTCTCGGCTCCTCCTTGCAAGAACTCATCACCTTCATGCAAGCTCGCATGGTGATGAGTTCATGCGGGCGCGCTCCTGTGATACAGCCGGCAGTCATAGCCGTTCACTGTATCACTTGGCCCCCGCCCCCCCGGCACGCCGCATCATTGGATGTGATTGACAGAAGCGCTAGCCAATGGCTGCGCTGCTTTCAATCAACTAATGAATGAGCCGAGAAGCCTGGACGAGAAGCAAATGCGTTCACGGAGCGGGACTTTCGAGGGGTCAGGTAATGTGCTTCTTCTTGAACCACTCCTTTGTTGCCTTGGCAGCATGTTTGGGTCAGTGTCATGCTGAAAGACCCATCCGTGACACATTTTCAGTGTTCTGGCTGAGGGAAGAATATTATCTTTCAAGATTGTACAATACATGGCCTGTCCATTGGCCCCTCAATGCGGCAAAGTTGGTCTGTACCTTTAGTAGAGAAACAGCCCCAAAGCATAATGGGCCAGATCCTCAAAAGGGATACGCCGGCGTATCTACTGATACGCCGTCGTATCCCTGTTTCTATCTTTGGAACTGATCCACAGAATCAGTTTCCAAGAGATAAACAGAAGATCCGGCAGGTGTAAGGGACTTACACTGCCGGATCTTAGGATGCAGTACCGCATCCGCCGCTGGGGGCATTTTGTGTCGAAATGCCGCTTCGGGTATGCAAATTAGCACTTACGGAGATCCACAAAGCTTTTACGCTTCGTTTTTTCTCCGTAAGTATTAAGTTGCATGTGTAAAATTAGGGCTGCTTTTACAAAGTGTAAACTGTTTACACCTTGTAAAAGTATACCCTTCTTACCCGCGACGCTGTTATTATTTTTTTTTTTTTCGCCGTATCTTCACGAAGCTCGGCGTAACGTAATTTCGCGCTATGCACGTCGGGAAAATGAAGTCACGAGCATGCGCAGTATGTCCGGCGCGGGAGTGCGCCTAATTTAAATGGCACTTGCCCTTATTTGAATAGGAACGCCTTGCGACCGGCGGAATTTAAGTTACACACCCGAAAATTTCTAGGTAAGTGCTTTGTGGATCGGGCACTTAGGTAGAAATTTTCCGGCAGTGTAACTTAAATGGAAAAAGATAAGTTACGGCGGCTGGCTGTGGATCTGGCCCAATGTTTCCACCTCCATGCATGACTGTAGGAATGATGGGCCAAATTCTCAAAAGAGATACGCAGGCGGAACTGCTGTTCAGCCTGCGTATCTCTGTGCCTAACTTTGGAAACGATCCTCAAAAGGATTTTTCCAAAGTTAGGCAGAAGATCCGACATCTGTAAGACACTTACACTGTCAGATCTTAGGATGCAGTACCGCATCCGCCGCTGGGGGCATTTCGAGTCGAAATGCCGGCTAGCGTATGCAAATGAGTACTTAAGCAGATCCACAAAGCATTAAAGCTTTGTGTTTTTTCTGCATAAGTTACGATTTGCACGCGTTAAATTAGGGCTGGTTTTACAATGTGTAAAGTTAGTACACCATGTAAAACCAGACCTTTTTTCCGATCGCCGCGATTCTTTTTTAAATTTGAATTTTTTTTCCCGGCGCGTATTTTTTTTTCACCCGTCGCAACTTTATTGTCCCGTCGCAATCCACAAAGCCCGGCGTAAATTACGTTCGCGCGCTGCACGTCGGGAAAATTACGTCACACGCATGCGCAGTACGGCCGGCGCGGGAGCGCGCCTCATTTAAATTGTAATCGCCTCCCGGAGAGGAGGACCGCCTTGCGACGGAGGCACTTAAGTTACACGGCCTGAAATTTCTAGGTAAGTGCTTTGTGGATCGGGCACTTAGGTAGAAATTTAACGCCTGTGTAACTTAACTGCTGAAAGTTAAGTTAGGCGGCGTTTTTGAGAATTTGGCCCGATGTTCTTAGGGTCATAGTCATCATTTTTCTTCCTCCAAACACAACGTGTCCCCCTCCTCAAGAAGGCAAATGGACAGTCATGCCAATGAACATGTAAATGATTTAGAGAAGGATTGGGAGAAAGTGCTGTGGGCAGATGAGACCAAAAATTAGCTCTTTGGCATTGACTAGACTAGCTGTATTTGGAGAAAAAAAATGCTGACTATAACCCTAAAAACACCATCGCTACAATCAAGCACGGAGGTGGAAACATGATGCTTTGGGGCTGCTAAAGGTACTTTGCTGCATTGAGGGACCAATTGACGGAGCCATGTATTGTAAAATCTTGGATGAAAACCTCCTTCCCTCAGCCAGAGCACTGAAGATGGGTCATGGATGGGTCTTCCAGCATGACAATGACCCAAAACATATCGCCAAGGCTACAAAGGAGTGGCTCAAGAAGAAGCACATTAGGGTCATGTAGTGGCAAAGTCTGTCTCCAGACCTTAATCCTATAGAAAATTAATGGAGGAGCTGAAACTTCAAGATGTCACGAGACAGCCAAGAATCCTTAAGGATTTAGAGAAGATCAGTAAAGAAGAGTGGACTGAATTCCCTCCTGAGATGTGTACAAACCTGATAACCAACTACTAGAAACATCTTACCTCTGTGATTGACAACAAGGGTTTCTTCACCAAGGACTAAGGCCTCGTACACACGGGCAAGAATCTCGGCAGGAAAAAAACGTAGTTTTTCCCGACAAGATTCTTGGCAAGAATCTCTTGCCGTCTGAGTGTACACACTGACCTTTTCAAAAGAACCGCGGTTCTCTTGAAAGGCAAGAACGCGGTGGCGTCATTGCGTACGACGAGCATGCGCTTGTAACATTCGATGCCGTCGCCGCCATCTTGCTTCACCCTACCTATGCCGTGGAAGCTATCGCGCATGCGTTAAAGTCATTTCGAGCATGCACGGGTTTCCACGGCGACAGGTAAGTATACACACTCTCGGGTTTCTCGTCAGGAAATAGGCCGACAAGAATCTTGACGAGAAAAAAGAGCGCAGGTTCTCAATTTTTCTCGTTGAGATTCTATATATAGTATACGCATAATAATCTTAAAGTTGCCCATAATATATACCTACCAAAACAAAATGGAATAATGTATAGCCTTCTCTACCATGACCTCATCCAAGCAACTCCCTGGCATGATCCTAAAGTCCTAATTTTTATTAGAAAATTGTTAACATTATTATGATTAACTTTCAGGTCAGCATTATTCATTTTTTTTTCTTTTTTTACATATTTTTATATTTATAGTGTTACAATTTTGCCATTAGCTAGTTCTTTAAGTGTTTGGCAGTTGGCACTGGCATTAATCTCATGAAAAATACAACAGGCTGGTTGTACCCAAGTTGATCGATCAACTTGTGTACATTCAGCCTGCCCATATATGGTGCGAATCTTGGTCGATCCCTGCTGAACTGGCTGAGATTCAAACCGTCTATGGCCGGCTTAAAGCGGTTGTGAACCCATTTGAAAAAAAAAAAACCTTCACGACAAAGGCTCATTATGCATTACTTACCTTAGATCGAAACCCCCGATGCCGTCCTCGTCTCCCCCTCCAGCCGCAGCCATGATACCCGAAGGTTACTTTCCGGGTATCGCCGCTCCGGCCCTGTGATTGGCCGGAGCGACAATGACGTCACTCCACGCATGCGCACGGGTGCTTTAAAACACGGCATTATATTTTAGCGAAAACGGCATTTACAGTGCGCCTGCGCTGATGTCTACAGCACGCATGCGCCGTAGACAGCGGTGTACTCTTTTTAGGAAATATCTCCTAAACCGTGTAGGTTTAGGAGATATTGCAAACATCCACAGGTAAGGATTAATCTTGGCTAACCTGTAGTCGCAACTCACCCAGGAGGGTTTACAACCACTTTAACTGATGCATACCAGTGCTGCTACACTTGGTTTAGGTGTCTAAAGCCAGCTATACGTGGATCGAAATTCAGAACACAATAGCTCAGCAGGGAGCATTTCCCCATTCATATCCAGTAAGTGGATAGAGGTATCGAGAAAAAAATAACTGTATCAACTATGGGCTGCTTAGGCTTAACCCCTTCCTGCCCCGCTTATTGTAAAATGACAGCTGGGCAGGAACACTGTTGCCACCATGGGCTGCGCTTAGGCACGATCTGTCACCCATCGTGTCCACTGGACACAGCCAATGACAAATTGCTGTATCGGCCTGCTGCCGGTACCATGTGATCGATGTGGCCAATCACAGCAGATCATATGACAATTGTACACACTCAAAGGCTTTGATTCATGCCTTTCATTGTGTACTATTGTGATGAGCTCTGTGCTTGGTCACAGTGATCACAAGGTACAGACAGGGCCAATCACAGCCAATCTGTACCGTGTGATTAGCTGTGGCCAATAACAGGTAATCACAATAGTAAACACAGAGGGCCAGATCCTCGTAGCGCGGCACATTGCTGTGGCCGGCGTAGCGTATCTCTGATACACTATGCCGCCGTAACTTACAGCGTATTTTCCTTATCCTCAAAGAAGTTGGGGTAGTGTAATTTTGGCGGCGTAAGGGCGCGCAATTCAAATCGATGTGATGGGGGCGTGTTTTATGTAAATACGTTGTGACCCGACGTAAATGACGTTTTTTTTTTAACGGCGCTTGCACCGTCCGTAAGGGTATCCCAGTGCGCATGCTCAAAATTAAACCGGAACAAGCCAATGCTTACGACGGTGACGTCATTCTACGCAAATCCCTATTCGCGAACGACTTACACAAACAACGTAAATAATTCAAAATTCGACGCGGGAACGACAGCCATACTTAACATAGGATACGCCTCATATAGCAGGGGTAACTATACGCCGGAAAAAGCCGAACGCAAACGATATAAAAAAATGCGCCAGCCGGACGTACGTTCGTGGATCGCCGTATCTAGCTAATTTGCATACTCGATGCGGAATTCGACGGAAACGCCACCTAGCGGCCAGCGGAAAAATGCACCTAAGATCCGACGGCGTACTAAGACGTACGCCTGTCGGATCGATCCCAGATGCAGTCGTATCTTGTTTTGCAGATACAAAACAAAGATACGACGCGGGAAACTTTGAAATTACGCGGCGTATCAATATATACGCCGGCGGAATTCTTCTGTGGATCTGGCCCAGAATGAATAGTCAGAAAAATTGTTGCTTATAACTGTAAAAATTCAGTTATAAGCTTTAATTATTTATGGTTCGGAGTATTGCCTTTATTTTTGTTAATCCACACATGTTTATGTTGGCAGCCACTCATTAGATATCACACTAGGAAAGTCTGAGCGGTGGTTGTTTAGTTATATTATTAATGTGGATGTATGTATTTATTTTGCAAAAGATGAACTGTGCTTTTAAGTTAACACTTCGATGCCCTTCCTCCCTTGATCTGTTTATTTATTCTGAACTAAGCTGTCATACCTGATTTCCTGATTATAACCAGTGGGGGGAAATTATTACTGCAATGTTGCTCATGATTTTTTACTCTTATATATCTGCAGTCTCAACAAATCAGTTCTCCCTATTAAAATCGGAAGCTTTAAATGCACCGCTTATCCTCCTTTATGTGGGGTTGAGTAGTTCTTACACCCCCAGGTCTCACTATTGGTTTAATTTACTTATAGGGACAGCCCCTCTGACCAATAGTTAGGCACAGCAGGAGGTTGCATTAATATCCTCACTGTAGACACATTGAAGGTACAGTGGAACCTTGGATTTCAAGTAACAGCAGTCTTTCGCAATACGAACACTGGGCTAGATTCAGATAGGTTAGAGGATCTTTAGATCCGCGTAACCTATCTGATTTACGTTACGCCGCAATTTTTTGAGGCAAGTGCTTTATTTAGAAAGCACTTGCCTCTAAAGTTGCGGCGGTGTATCGTAAATCGCCCGGCGGAATTCAATGCATGCGCCGTCCGCAAATTTTCCCAGCGTACATTGCTCCAAATGACGTCGCAAGGACGTCATTGGTTTCGACGTTAACGTAAATTATGTCCGGCCGTATTCGCGAACGACTTACGCAAACAACGTAAAAAAATCAAAACTCGGCACGGGAACGACGGCCATACTTAACATAGGATACGCCGCACTTACCCCTGCTATAGCAGGGGTAACTTTCCGCCGGAAAAAGCCGAACGCAAACGACGTAAAAAAAAAACGCCGGGCGGTCGTTCGTTTCTGAATCGGCGTAAATGCTCATTTGCATATTCGACGCGTAAAAGATATGGAAGCGCTACCTAGCGGCCGGCCTGGAATTGCAGCCTAAGATCCGACGGTGTAAGTCACTTACACCTGTCGGATCTTAGGCATATCTATGCGTAACCTGATTCTATGAATCAGGCGCATAGATACGACGGCCGGACTCAGAGATACGACGGCGTATCAGGAGATACGCCGTCGTATCTTCTTTCTGAATCCGGCCCACTGTATTTAAAAAAAAACTAACTCGGTTTGCGAGTGTTGTCTCGCATAATGAGCCCCCACCTCTGGCCACATGCGGTATTGCATGTCATTGAAGTCAATGTGGAACAAATTATTTTCATTTCCACTGACTTCAATGGGGAAACTCGCTTTGATATGTAAGTACTTTGGATTACGAGCATTCTCCTGGAACGAATTATGTTCCACTGTATTTGGTCAGTATTTGTATTACAGTGCACACTGGGGCTGATTACCTAAAACTGAAGAGTGCAAAATCTGGTGCATAGAAGCCAATTAGCTTTCAGGTTTTCTTGTCAAAGCTTAATTGAACAAGCTGAAGTTAGAAGCTGGCTACTGTGCAGAACTGCACCTGATTCTGTACTCTTACGCGATTTTGCAGTGATTTCAGGGAATGCCTGTGTAAACTTGACGTCTATGGACCTCAACTCGCGTGGAAGTCGGGCTAAAGTAGTACAGGGACTACTTTGAAGTCGGTGCGACTTGAAGACTCACATATATGAATGGTTATGATTGGAAATTATGGGGAATGACTTGCCATGCGACTTTGCAGTCCCAAGTCGCAGGACAATTTGAGCAAGTGGGAAAAGGGTCTTAACTACAGTTAACCATAACAAATAGAATTGTTGATGCTACAATGCCGCATTCTGCAACAACAATCATAATAATAATAAAACAATATATATATATATATATATATATATATATATATATATATATATATATATATATATATATATATATATATTTAAAACAGCATAAGCTGATCAGCTCTGAAGCCAATTACTTGCAGCCACTAATCAGGATTTGTTTTTCCAATATTGTCCCTTTCGACAGTCAAGCAACTGATCAACTTCTATCGCGCAAGGACGACCATGTGCTGATTGAAACTTCTCCAGTCCCTGCTAGACTGCCTGAATTTTGATCAGTTTATGGCCAGCTTAAAGTGTTACTAAACCCACAACAGTAAAATCAGTCTGTATATGCAGTAAAGCAAGCTTGTTATACTCACTGTGGAACTTACAGGGTTAATCCTCTGCATTGTGTAAAAAGGCGCTTTGATACTGTATGGACAGATCCTTCCCTCCTGCACTGTCTGTCTGGGGAAGGCCAGCTAACACACAAGCAATAGCCAGCCTGCACATGCCCAGTTGTGTCTTTTATGCTGGAGAGAACATTTCCTTGTTCTCAGAGCTAGCCAGGTCACATAATATTGATATCACAAATGTGGACGTGTATACAAGCTATAGTGGAAATCTCCTCCTACCTGGACAAACAGCCCTGGACAAACTGTGTAGTTTATCATGTGACTATGGTATACAAATCAACCAAAAAGTTATACAGTGGTAGTATTTTATTGTAAAAAAGAAGATTTAGAGGCTGTAGGCACTATGAGTGGGCAGATGAACTATTTTCATATTACTGGGTTCAGTAACACTTTATGGCGGAGTTCCACCCAAAAGTGTATCCAAAAGTGTATCCGATTATCTGCCTGTACCTGTTTTTGACTGCGGCGAGATCACTCAGAAGTTCAACCCCCCTCTTTCTCCCGCCGCGGGGCCATTCAGGAATCACAGCACGCTTTGCGCATGTGCAGTAGGGAACTGGCTTTAAAGCCAAAAGGAGAGCCGGATTCCAGAACAGGTAAGTGTCCTAATATTAATATATCATTTTTTTTCCTGGGGGGGAGGAATGAACCCTGCTTTAATCACTACAGATCCGCGCTATCGTCAAAAGACGTCTGCAGCGCGGACCTGAAGTGCCGGGAGGACGTCTTTGGACGTCTTGTTTTCATTACCAGTGCGCGCCGCTGGGGGGCGCGCAGCGGGTAAACACTGTCCCGGCGCATCGCTGAAGAGCCGACGCGTGTACCTGGCAGCCACGATGTCCGCCGGGTACACGCGATCGGCGGGAACACAGCAGAGACGTGGAGCTCTGTGTGTAAACACAGAGCTCCACGTGCTGTCAGAGGAGAGGAGACCGATCTGTGTCCCTTGTACATAGGGACACAGCATCGGTCACCTCCTCCAGTCACCCCCCTCCCCCCACACAGTTAGAACACACCCAGGGAATACATTTAACCCCTTCCTCACCCCCTAGTGTTAACCCCTTCCCTACCAGTCACATTTATACAGTAATTAGTGCATTTTTATAGCACTGATCGCTGTATAAATGTGAATGGTCCCACAATTGTGTCAAAAGTGTCCGATATGTCCGCCGCAATATCGCAGGCCTGACAAAAAAAATTGCAGATCGCCGCCATTACTAGTAAAAAATAAAAAATAAAAAACGAATCATAAATCTATCCCCTATTTTGTAGGCGCTATAACTTTTGCGCAAACCAATCAATAAACGCTTAAGAATACGTATCAGCCTAAACCGAGGAACATTTTTTTTTTTTTTTAATGGGATATTATTATAACAAAAAATAAAAAATATTGTGTTTTTTTTTAAAATTTTCTGTCTTTTTCTGTTTATAGCGCAAAAAATAAAAATCGCAGAGATGATCAAATACCACCAAAAGAAAGCTCTATTTGTGGGGAAAAAATTATAAAAATATAATTTGGGTACAGTGTTGTATGACCGCGCAATTGTCATTCAAAATGCGTCAGCGCTGAAAGCTGAAAATTGGTCTGGGCACAAAGGGGGTTTAAGTGCCCAGTAATGAAGTGGTTAAAGCTTGATTCAGGCACCTCTAGGTGCCTGCTTTACATGTATGCTGCCAATGTACATTTATAAGATATTGAATTATCAGATTCCTGAATAGTGTTTTGTTCCATTGAAACGCATGGTAGATCATCCAATGTTTTAGGTATTCATGTCTGTTTTGTAAATGGAGATGAAGAATAAAATATTTCAAAATTTTACGTTCTGTCTAATAAGCTCTGCAAGAAAAATCTGACAAAAGTTCTATTCCTTTCTTTCTGTCATAAATGCCTTGCCATTGCCACTTGGGTCCCATATAAGAGATTGCCTGTGTAGGTGACTCTCATTGCCAGAATAGGAAAGTTGCTGACCCATCCGTAGAAATCTAATAAAAAAAATGTATTCATGAATCCTCAATAAAAAACACAAAACACCTGTGCTCATAATACATCTGGCACCCCTGATGACGTATGTGATGATGAAACGTATCGGGTTGAGCCTGGTCACGTTACATCGCCACGTCTGGTAGTCGGCCATCTTGCTGGTTGGAAACATTCCTATTGATATATGGATTCACATGCAAATTTATCCACGATGTTTGTGAGTACTTTGGTGTTATTATCAGTAATACTGTGCAATAAAGTGTCTTCTTGCCTGTTCCCACATCCTATATGATCTGAGACCCTGTCCTTGATGGAATGTGCCATGGCCTGAGGGATACAGCTTTCAGGACTCAGGAGATCTTGGAACGACAGAAGTTAAAGATACAAAGAAATGGAATTTGTAGCCACCAATTATAAAAGTACAAATACGTTTTATTAACATGTAAACCGTAAGGGTTTGTTAAAAAAGAAAAACATAATACATAAAATCAAATAAATTTAAAAAGAAAACTACAGTGGCAACTGCAGTGACTATAGAATGATTGATCCAATAGAAGTCAAAGAAGGGTCAACACATCTTTACAAAGGAAGTGTGTGACTGTACTGCATAGTAGAATAGAAGTTAGCTCGACATGTTTCGCGGAGACTGCTTCCTCAGGAGCTAGTAATGTCTCATATAAAGTAGCAGGATGTGCTTGAAAGTAAGTTGTTTAAGAACACATTAGTAATCGGTGATGGATTGGTATACCACCAGAAACAGCCTCATTGATGGTAAAAAGAGACAGTTCTAGCCAACGCTGAAATATGGCAGTGGATAGCAGCCAAGCAGAGTAGGTCAAGATACTTTTCAGCCCATATGCAATAAAGAAAGTGTGTTGTCAAATTAATAAGATAAACCTACATTAGAACTTAACCAAGCAGGTTACCAGAAGATTATGGCATTGGTGAGATACCAGCACAAAGTAGATGGTGGACACGTCCGGGTATGGAAATCCACGGATAGGATGGCTATCCTAAGATAGCCATCCTATGAAAAAGGCTAGCAATAAAAGACTTGGCAGAAGAAGCATTGCTCTCGATTACTGAAATTTACTGAAATTTCTTGCCTTTTTGTCCCATTCACACTAGGCGGTGAGTTTGGTGGATCACTTTTTAGAAGCGGCTGTTTGGGAGGCGATACTGCCACCTTCTGAATGCCGTTTATTTCTGACCCCAGGGAGATTTTGGATTGCAATACCGTTCTGCCATATGCCAGCTGCTTGGCCAAGGTTACAATATGGTCCTATTCACTTCAATGGAAACATTTTGAGAATTGGCCCTTGCCTTCCTAGTGTGTCATGGTGAGTAAAATTGCCACACAATGAAGCAAAGCATTGTGCCTGCAAACGTGTGAATGGAACTGAGCGGCCATCATGTTATTTTTTCGTTGGGTTGCCTAGGGGTCTGTCAAAAATGCAAATCAATTGCTTATTGTCGATGCCCATGTAATCAAAGCCATTAGGCCATTTGTGATATTCTAACGTTATATATTGAACACCTCAGTTGGAGGAGCACATCATCAAGCAGGGAGATTTTTCAATCTGTTCTTCCTTTAAAGTGGTTGTAAACCTCAGACATGAAATATGAACAAAGAATATCTCTATATAGTGTGTACTTGTCTTAGAGGAGCATTAAGCGCAATTTCTGTCTGCTGCTTCGTTCCTCTGCGTGAATCACTTCTTACAAGTTTTCCTGACACCAAGAGAAAAATGGTTACAAGGGAGGGAGCTCTGGCTGATTGACAGCTTCAGCTCTGTTCCTGTGTGTGGTGTGAAAGGGGATGTGTCCCTGCACTCCAATCAGCTCTCAGAGCTCTCCTCACTGAGCTCTGCAGAGTATACCTTCAGCTCTCTACCTACATTTTCTGGCAGCTCAGGCAACCTTTATAAATTTTGCAATTTGAAAGTAGAAAATGAATGCAGAAAAATCAATGTAGAAAAATGAAGACTGCAGATAAACAGATACATCTTATGTAGGAGGATTTGTTAAATCTCTGTGCATCACATGAGGCTAGTCACTTCATTGGGTATATATAAGGCTTTACAACCACATTTTGTTAGAATCAATTGTTGGCCATGCAATGAATCAGAGGAATGGATCAGAGTTCCACTGGTGCACTACTGTCACTTTTGAGGAGTAGGAACCATGCCCCTCCCCATCCATCTAAAGTCTCTGCCCCCTTGATGCAGTGGCAATTCTAGGTCTAGAAGACCTTTCATTTCTGCAGTCTCAGATCAGCGATAATATGCTGAATCTTGCAGTGCTCCATGCCATATTTTAGAAAAGAATGATTGCACACAAAGAGTACTTATCCTTTAAAAGTACTAGGGTTGTCCCGATACTAGTATCAGTATTGGTACCGATACCGAGCATTTGCCCGAGTACTTGTACTCGGGCAAATGCTCCGATGCTTCACCCAAATCTTGTACAGTCAGGGTGATCAGTGCGGTGGGGGAGTTACAAGCCCTGATCACCACTGTATAGATTTAAAAGTCAGTTTCTCCACTTCTCTCTCTAAGCTACCCCCAGTGCGGCTTTCAGCTGCTTTAGTAAAATCAGCGGTGATCGGTGCTTGTAACTCTCCCACACACGATCACCGATGACTGTCCCTGTATCCTCCGCCAGCACCTCTCCGTTCTGCTGCTGTCCCTCCCTCTGTGTCCCCCTCCATGCTGCTCCCTCCGTGTCCGCCTCCATGCTGCTCTCTCCCTCCATGTCCCCCACCATGCTGCTCTCTCCCTCCGTGTCCCCCTCCATGCTGTTCTCTCCCTCCGTGTCCCCCTCTATGCTGCGGTCTCCCTCTGTGTCCCCCTCCATGCTGCGGTCTCCCTCTGCATCCCCCTCCATGCTGCTCTCTCCCTCCGTGTCCCCCTCCATGCTGCTCTCTGCCTCCGTGTTCCCCTCCATGCTGCTCTATATCCCTCTGTGTCCCCCTCCATGCTGCTCTCTCCCTCTGTGTCCCCCTTCGTGCTACCGCCCCCCTCCGTGCTGCTGTCCCCCTCTCTTCTCCCCCTCCGTGCTGCTGTCCCCCTAGATCTGTCAGGATGGAGAGCGGAGGTAGGAGCCGGTAAATCCGGTTCCGTACTGTTCCGAATGTACAGAGTCAGTGATCACTGTGTTTACAATGTTTCAGTTTATGAATGGAGAGGAGACGCTGTCTTCTCTCCATTCATTTTCAGCGCAGCTGAGGCTAATGAGAAATGGACTGGGGAATCTGTGTCCCTAGTCCCTTTCCCTGTCTGAAAGGGGAGATGTCAGAGGTCTGTTAAGACCCCTGATATCTCACCAAAGCCCCCCAACAGGGCTGATAAAAAAGAATAAAAGAAAAAACACACTGACACTGTCCATCCCCCCTCCCCCTCCTTAAAAAAAAATAAAGCATTGTAAAAAAAAAAAATAATTGTAAAAATTAAAAAAATACTGACACATGTGCCACTGTCACATGATATTAAAAAAAGTATCGGTAATCGGTATTGGCGCGTACTTGAAAAAAGTTTCGGTACTTGTACTCTGTCTTAAAAAAGTGGTATCGGGACAACCCTAAAAAGTACACTCATCCTATAAATGGTTAACATTGTTTTTTATCTCAGCATAATATGGCAGCTAAATCTTCCCCCTGGTGTTTCCTGCCTTCTTCAGTGTTATAATGTACTAGAAAACGATGTCATCCTCTTTCAGAAATCCATTGACTCCCAGCTGGTAGATGCAGAACCTGCCATGATATGCATCTCTGGATGTGCACCTCCTAAGTTTCTCAGGGATCTGCAGAGCAATTGACCGAGTCTTTAATCATCTCTGACATTTAAGTAGTCAACCTTTTAACCTTTGTAACTTACATTAGAACTTTTAAAATTCATTGCTGTCCTCTTTGTAATAGGCCTTCTGTTTGTGATAAGGTAATGTGTTTTTTAAGTAAAGAGGCACACAGGAATGGAATGGCTGAAAAGTTTGGAAAGGCTCCTCCTTACATCTTTTGTTATTGTAGTGGGCCAGTGTTCAAAAACCTATATTTGCAAGCAGCCAACCATATTTTTTAATCTCTTGGGGCCTGTTCACACCATATGCATTGCCCAAAGCAGTTCCAATGCATAGATAAGGCAAAGAGCCTTGTCCCTATAGGTGTGCGCAGCCTCATGCATGAGGGTGTGCACCCTTAAAGGGTCACTAAAGGATTTTTTTTTTTTAGCTAAATAGCTTCCTTTACCTTGCTGCAGTCCTGGTTTCATGTGCTCATTGTTCGTTTTTGCTTTGATGTTGCTGTAAATCCTCTCTGTTCTGGACACTTCCTGGTTGCCTTTTTCCTGATAACCACAGTACTGGGAGATTTCTCACGGTGGTCACTAATCAAGGAGCTGTGTGTAAAACGAAACTGGATTGGTGCTGAGGAATTTTAGACAAAGTATCACTGCTCTCTATTGGCTGACTGCCCTCTAGTGGCTCTCTGTACATCAGAGAACCAGCAAACAACAGCAAAAACGAAACTACACTGCAGGCACATTATATGATTGTTTTTTTATCTATTTTTAATCATTTTTAAAAGGAATCAGTTAACTATTATGTCTCTATGCCCTGTAAACAGTCATTTCAGCTAAAAATTTTTTTTCCTTTAGTGACCCTTTAAGCTCGAACACACATGCATGTGTATGTATCTACATACGGTATATATGACCCCGCAACATTGATCTCCCTGCTAGCACAGCGAAGGAGAAGAGCATAAACACTTCTCTTATGGCAGAACCGGTAAGAGGGAGATCTTTCCCATGTTCCTGCTGCTACACAAAGCTATAACACTAATGCGCATGGGGTGATTAGATTGTGCCTGGGCACATCCGGCACACCTTGTGCGCACGCCTATGCTTGTCCCCTATTGTGGCAGTTCATCCCAATGAAAAGGAAAGCATGAAGTACCTTTTTCATCGCCGCAGGGTGCAACACAATCCACTCCCTGCAATACGACCAACAGAACTGATTGAAATGTTTCTTTGTGACAAATAAAGTTATTTTCTATTTACTTAAGTAAATCAGGGCCTACTACAAAAACATCAGATGGGCAGGTGTGCTTTCAGCTTTTCCATCTAGTGATGAAATTATCATGCTATTACCAACAACACAATATGAACAAGGTAACGTTAAGCTATGGCGGTATTCATTTCCAAAGTAAAACATGCAAATCACTCATTGGGCCTGATTTACCAAGCCTTTACTCCATGACTCATGGAGTAAAAGCAGGAGTAGCAGCCGTTTGGCCATTTACTAAAGAAATACGCTGCTAGTGCAGTGTATTTCCCTAGTTACTAATGTGCTCCGTGCGCCCAGGAGAGGGTGCATTGTGCACCAGTACAGACCTGGCGCACGGCACATTAAACTGTAAATTGCGGGGGTTCGGGCGGGAGTTTATTAGGGGGGGAGGTGGGGGGATGCAGGGGAAGTGAAGTGACATGTGTTTTGAAGTGTTTGGCGGGCCGAATTGAAAGGGAAAGTGTTTTTTGAAAACAGATCCCCGTACGCTTGCACAGTGCGCCTGAACCTCGGGAGGTTCATTTGCATACTGGGCATGCGCAGAGAGAAAAGTCAGGGATTCCCGTGCGCCTTGTCAGTACGCCGTGAAAATCTTGGTAAAACCAAGCGGCGTACCCGTGATTGCGCTGCGTGACGCGGCGCACGGGAATCTCCGAGCTGTTTTCAGCCCTGAAGGGGAACTCGGCGCCAAATTTCAAACTTGAAATCGGCGCGGGTCCCCCTTCAGGGCTACATTAGGCTCTTAGGCTTGGTCCGGAACGTGAGGGGTTAAACCCGCGCCGATTCGGCGCGGGGGTCCCCCCCCAGATCCAAACCAAGCCCTCATCCCAAGCATGCAGTCTGGCCCGGACAGGAATGGGGGAGGGGACGAGCGAGCGGCCCCCCCCTCCTGAGCCGTACCAGACCGCATGCCCTCAACATGGGGGAGTGTGTGCTGTGGGGGAGGGGGGCACTGCCCCCCCACCCCACAGCACTCTTGCCCCCATGTCGATAGGGACAAGAGCCTCTTCCCGACAACCCTTGCCATTGGTTGTCGGGGTATGCGGGCGGGGCTAATCGGAATCTGCGAGCTCCCTTTAATAAGGGGGCCCCCAGATGCCGGCCCCCCACCCTATGTGAATGAGTATGGGGTACATCGTACCTCTACCCATTCACATGGGGGAAATGTAAAGTAAAAAAAACACCACACAGAATAAAATATTTTATTAATCTGCTCCGGAGCCCCCCCTTTCTTCTTTAGCTCTCTTAGAAGGGGGGGTTTCTTCTCTCCCGATCTTCTGCCGGGACCCTGGGCTTCGGTGATTTCTGCCGGGGGAGGGCGCCATCCCCCGGTCTTTCCGGTGCCTTCCGCCAGGGTTCCGGTCTTCCTGGTCTTCTGCCGGGGGTGCGCCAACTCCCAGGTCTTTTCTCTTCTGTCTTCTCTGCTCCCTCTTCTGCCTGGCTCCCCCGCGGAGCCAGGGCTTTCTTCCGTCTTCTTTCTTCTCTCTTCCTTCTTCTGCCTGTCTCCTCCGGGAGCACAGGGCTTGTCTCCGCTGTCTTCTTCCTTCTCTTCCATTCGATGTTGACACGACGAGGTTCCGCGCTGACATGCCGTGTCAGCGGCGGGCATGGACTTATATAGGGTAATGCCACCATGTGACCTCAACCCATGTGACATCACATTCCCTGGGCATGATGGGAATGTGATGTCACATGGGTTGAGGTCACATGGTGGCATTACCCTATATAAGTCCATGCCCGCCGCTGACACGGCATGTCAGCGCGGAACCTCGTCGTGTCAACATCGAATGGAAGAGAAGGAAGAAGACAGCGGAGACAAGCCCTGTGCTCCCGGAGGAGACAGGCAGAAGAAGGAAGAGAGAAGAAAGAAGACGGAAGAAAGCCCTGGCTCCGCGGGGGAGCCAGGCAGAAGAGGGAGCAGAGAAGACAGAAGAGAAAAGACCGGGGAGTTGGCGCACCCCCGGCAGAAGACCAGGAAGACCGGAACCCTGGCGGAAGGCACCGGAAAGACCGGGGGATAGGCGCCATCCCCCGGCAGAAGACCCCGAAGTCCGGATGCCCCTCCCTAATGAAAAAGAGCTTAAATGGGGTGGGGGCATCCGGCGGAAGGCTCCGGAGAGGACCGAGGGATGGCGCCCTCCCCCGGCAGAAATCACCGAAGCCCAGGGTCCCGGCGGAAGATCGGGAGAGAAGAAACCCCCCCTTCTAAGAGAGCTAAAGAAGAAAGGGGGGGCTCCGGAGCAGATTAATAAAATATTTTATTCTGTGTGGTGTTTTTTTTACTTTACATTTCCCCCATGTGAATGGGTAGAGGTACGATGTACCCCATACTCATTCACATAGGGTGGGGGGCCGGCATCTGGGGACCCCTTTATTAAAGGGGTCTCTCAGATTCTGATAAGCTCTCCGCCCGCATACCCCGACAACCAACGGCCAGGGTTGTCGGGAAGAGGCTCTTGTCCCTATCGACATGGGGGCAAGAGTGCTTTGGGGTGGGGGGGCAGTGCCCCCCTCCCCCACAGCACACACTCCCCCATGTTGAGGGCATGTGGTCTAGTATGTCTCAGGAGGGAGGGGGGCGCTCGCTCGTCCCCACCCCCATTCCTGTCTGACCAGACTGCGTGCCTGGGATAAGTGCTTGGTTTGGATCTTGGGGGTGACCCCCACGCTATTTTTTTTTGCGCGGGTTTAACCCCTTATGTTCCAGACCAAGCCTAAGAGCCTGGTATGCACCTGGAGGGAACCCACCTTATTTTTTTTTGGGGGGGTCTGGAGTTCCCCTTCATGAACAGCGATCTGTCATTTACACATGTCAGTCCCCCCCCCCCCTACAGTTAGAACACACCCAGGGAACATATTTAACCCCTCCCTCGCACCTAGTGTTAACCCCTTCCCTGCCAGTGGCATTTTTTGAGTAAGCAATGCATTTTTTACAGCACTGATCGCTAGAAAAATGCCAATGGTTCCAAAAAAGTGTTCGATGTGTCCGCCATAATGTCGCAGTACCGATAAAAATCGCTGATCGCCCCAATAACTAGTTAAAACAACAAAAAAAAAAAATTTGTAGACGCTATAACTTTTGCAAAAACCAAACACTAAACGCTATTTGCGATTTTTTGGAACCAAAAAGATGTAGAATACGTATCGGCCTAAACTGAGGGGTTTTTTAGTTTTTTGAATATATATTTTTGGGGATATTTATTATAGCAAAAAGTAAAACTAATTTTTACATATGTGGGCGGGACTTACGCAAGTCCCGCCCACATATATAAACATCGTTCAAACCACACATGTGAGGTATTGACGCGTGCGTTAGAGCGAGAGCAATACTTTTACCACTAGACCTTCTTTGTAACTATAAACTGGTAACCTGGAAAAAAAAGAAAAAGGTCGCCTATGGGGATATTCACGGAATTCATTTTGGCCCCATTGCAGGAGTGTTTCCAATAGTAAAGCGTGACATGTAAGGTATCTATTTACTCAGTGTAACATCATCTTTCACATTATCCCCAAAAATTGGGCTCACTTTTGTGTTTTGTTAATTTTTAACCACTTGAGCCCGGACCATATTTCTGGTCAATGACCGGGCAAGTTTTTGTGATTCGGCACGGCGTCGCTTTAACTGACAATTGCGCAGTCGTGCGACGTGGCTCCCAAACAAAATTGGCAACCTTTTTTTTCACACAAATAGATTATTAAATGTGCGTGTTTACTTCTGTCTTTAACACCTCCCCTTCAGGCTGGAAAGCATCAGATCAGGGGAAACCAAAAAAAAAAAGCTCTCATTCCATTGCAGCTTGGTTCCTACATGTGTGATGAACTGAGCATGCTCAAACACTTAGAAAAAAAATATCCTTTCTTTTTAAAAGGTGAAAAACACTCATTGGATGCTCATAGAGCGTGGTTTGGATTAATTGCAGGTGTGCCCAATTACAAGCTCACCCAAACTAGAGACTGCAATTTGTTCATGTGATTCCAATTGCTTCATTACTAGCACTGTTATAAAAAGCTTGGATCGATCAGTCCTCAGCTGCCCTCAAAAGGGGCAGGCTGGCAGAAATGCTGTTGCTAAACACAAATGTGGTTTGTTGCATGGGTTTTGTTTTATTTTGCCAATGGTTTTGGTTTATTTTTAAATGATGTTCACTTTGATGTATTTGTCTATGTGGCCTTATTTTATGAAAAATGTGTAAAGCTATGGTTATTTAGAATTTTGAAATGTATTTTTGTTTGTTTGTCTTTTTTTGCTTTCCTTGTTTTGTTGACCAATAAAAATTACTTTAAAATTGTTAAGTTTGTCTGTCTTTTGTTACTTTTTCATGCTACATATGTTGACAGCTGCAGCTGAACTAGGTTTGGGCCTAACAAATTATGTGTGATTTTTGTCTAAGCTTCTTTCCTGGTGTGTAATCATGAAATGTTTGCCATGTTTATTCTCCATGACTTTAAAGACAAAAACTGGTAAGTATTTTATTTATTCTGCAGTGGTCCTCAGCCCTCAAGTACCCCCGACAGGACATGTTTTGGGGATTTCTCTTATCAAGAATTGCTGTCCAGACTGTATTTTAAAGCACATGTGCAAGATGAAGGAAAACCTGCAAACATGGCCTGTGGGGGGGGGGGGGGGTTTGCTATTGGTGGACAGGCTTGACGTGCTGATTTACAGCACTGTGCTTAAATCTAGCGCAAGGCAATCCTATTCAAATTGTGGGTGTTTGAGGGAAGCCAAGTGAGTGTTAGAACCCCTGCTTTGTGTTTTTTTATTTTTGTGTTGAGCTTTGTGTCCCTTTTCTTAAAATTGGCTTCACTTCCTGTCACACAGCTGAACAGGAAGTGAGGTTAAAACCCTACCAGTGTCATTTCTTGGGGACACAGGTCAATCTAACTAGTGTCCCCATTAAGCAAATTGCACTCCAGCACTGCTGTGTACACCCCAAATCATGGGTCTTCAAACTACGGCCCTCCAGTTGTTCAGGAACTACAATTCCCATCATGCCTAGTCATGTCTGTGAATGTCAGTGCATTACAAGGCCTCATGGGATGTGTAGTTCTAAAACAGCTGGAGGGCCGTAGTTTGAGGATCCCTGCCCCAAATGATTATTTAGTTTGGGGTTTAGTAAAGGCAAAGCCACTCTGCAGTACAAGCATAGTTGCTGAAAATCAGAGAGGAAGCACTGATGTTTTTAACCTCCAATCCTGTAGAAGCAAAGTTGTTTTGTTTTCTTTCTTCCTTGCTTTGCACTTGTAGTGCAAAGTGGATTTGCCTTTAGTCAATGGATCCCAAAGTCCAAGATCCCTAATAATTTGGGGTGTACACAGCAAAATGCTAGAGTGCAATTTACATAATGGGAAACTATTTAGCTTGATCTGTGTCCCCAAGAAAAGATATTAGTAAGGTTTTACCCTCACTTCCTGTTTGGCTATGTGACAGGAAGTGAATGAATTAGAAAGGGTGAAGACACCTCACAAATGTTGTCACTATCAGGGGTGCAGACATCCCCAAAAAATGAGCAGATAATACTTATTTGCAAATTAATAATTTTTTAGTTAACATTGGGTGGGGTGCTCTAACGCACACATTCCTACATATTAGCAACGCTCTATCCTGGCCTATTGGCATGGTTATATTTTTTGGGGCTCTCAATAAAACTCTATGAAATTTGTGCTTAAACTAGAACCAGGGGCGGACTGACAACTCATGTGGCCCCTGGGCAATAGAAGATTATGGGGCCCCTCTGGCTTACAGATGACCACCACGCCAGGAGGTAGTGCAGAGGCGGGAAGCTAAAATCTTGGGATATTCACATTAAAAGCATGTCATTTTCGGACATATCAGGGACAGATCTAAAAAAAACACAGATTTTTACATACTGTCCCTGGTTTTACTGAGCCTGGCAACCCGGATGGGGCCCCCTAGTGGCATGGGGCCCTTGGGCAGTGCCCGAGTGACTCAATGGTCAGTCCGCCCCTGACAAGAACTATAATCAACAAGTTTTATTTTCTTTAATTTTGGATAGAGTGAGGGAGGGTTATAGGCCCTGTCAGTTTATTTTGTATTATCTGTGTCCAATTGGGGAGATTTGCCTTCACTTCCTGCCCCATAGCCAAACAGGAAGTGAGAGAAAAACTATGCAAATTAACCACTTCCCGCCCAGCCTATGGCCGATTTACGTCCGGGAAGTGGTTACACAATCCTGACAGGACGTCCTGCAGGATTTCATGCCGCACGCGCCTGTGGGGGCACGCAGTGCGGCGATCGGTGATGCGGGGTGTCAGTCTGACACCCTGCATCTCCGATCTCGGTAAAGAGTCTCTCACGGAGACGGAGACTCTTTACCACGTGATCAGCCGTGTCCAATCACGGCTGATCACGATGTAAACAGGAAGAGCCATCGATGGCTCTTCCTCACTCGCGTCTGACAGACGCGAGTATAGGAGAGCCGATCGGCGGCTCTCCTGACAGGGGGCGTTCGCGCTGATTGTTTATCAGCGCAGCCCCCCCTCGGATCACCACACTGGACCACCAGGGATGCCCACCCTGGACCACCAGGGTGTGCAAAAACAAAAAAAATATACAACAAAAAAACAAAAAGCAATAAAAAATAAGAAAAAAGATGCCAATCAGTGCCCACAAATGGGCACTGACTGGGAAAATCAGTGCCACCCCACAGTGTCCATCAGTGCCACCCCACAGTGCCCATCCATGCACAGTGCCCACCTATCAGTGCCCACCTGTGCCACCCATAAGTATCCATCAGTGCCACCCATAAGTGCCGCCCATCTGTGCCGCCCATGAGTGCCCATCAGTGCCGCCTATGAGTGCCCATCAGTGCCGCATAGCAGCGCCGCCAATCAATGCCACCTCATCTGTGCCGTCAGTACTACCTCATCGATGTCCATCAGTGCCATCTCATCGGTGCCCATCAGTGCCGCCATATCAGTGCCCGTAATTGAAAGAGAAAAACTTATTTACAAAAAAATTAACCTAAAAAAATAAAAACTTTTTTTTGTTTCAAAATTTGCAGTCTTTTTTTAGTTGTTGCGCAAAAAAAAAAAACGCAGAGGTGATCAAATAACAACAAAAGAAAGCTCTATTTGTGGGGAAAAAAGGACGCCAATTTTGTTTGGGTACAGTGTTGTATGACCGCGCAATTGCCATTCAAAGTGCGACAGTGTTGAAAGCTGAAAATTGGCTTGGGCGGGAAGGTGCGCAAGTGCCTGGTATGGAAGTGGTTAAGGGAATCCAGTGCCCCCCCAGAACTAGTGTGTGGGTCCCCTGAAAATTACTGGGCGGGGTTATACAAAAACAGGGTGTGACCTTGACAGGAAGGGGTGGGTCATTTTTCTATTAGGAGGTGCAGATATGTAGTCAGGCCTAGGGCAGAACCAAACCTAAATATACTACTGCATATTAGGGCTTATTTAGACCAGATCCGATTTACAGCGTGTTTTTATATTGTGGGAGGAAACCCACGCAGGCACAGGGAGAACATGCAAACTCTATGCAGATGCTGTCACGGGCGGGATTCGAACCAACGACTCTTTTGCTGCTAGGTCAAAGTGCTATACACTACACCACTGTGGTGAACGAACATGATTGCAGCTGAAAGCATGAGATCTTTTATTTTTTTTTTCAATACCATGCTTTCCAGCCTTATTGACCCCGCCTCTCTCCATAAAGAGGACCTGTCACACACTAGTCCTATTACAAGGGATGTTTACATTCCTTGTAATAGGAAGAAAACTGATCATTTATTTTTTATTTTTTTATTTCAGTGTAAAACATTATAAAACTAAATAAAAATAAATAAGAAAACCCCCAAAAAAAAATTTAAAGCGCCCCGTCCCGACGAGCTCGCGCACAGAAGCAAACGCATACGCGAGTAGCGCCCGCATATGAAAACGGTATTCAAACCACACAAGTGAGGTATCGCCGCGATCGTTAGAGTGAGAGCAATAATTCTAGCCCTAGACCTACTCTGCAACTCAAAAAATGCAACCTGTAGAATTTTTTAAACGTCGCCTATCGAGATTTTTAAAGGGTAAAAGTTTGATGCCATGCCACGAGCGGGCGCAATTTTTAAGCGTGACATGTTGGGTATCATTTTACTCGGCGTAACATTATCTTTCACAATATATAAAAAAATTGGGCAAAATGTATTGTTGTCTTATTTTTTAATTCAAAAAAGTGATTTTTATCCAAAAAAAGTGCGCTTGTAAGACCGCTGCGCAAATACGGTGTGACAAAAAGTATTGCAATGACTGCCATTTTATTCCCTAGGATGTCTGCTAAAAAAAAATATATATAATGTTTGGGGGTTCTGATTAATTTTCTAGCCAAAAAATTTTGATTTTCACATGAAGGAGAGAAGTGCCAGAATTAACCCGGGGGGCAAGTGGTTAAAGTACTCATGGCTATAAAGAATAGAGTCATTGCTCATTAAAAAAAAAAGGGGGTCCCTCCAAATTAAATTACCAGGCCCTTCAGGTCTGGAATGGATATTAAGGGGAACCCCGCCGTAAAAAAACCCCCAAAAAATGGCGTGGGGTCCCCCCAAATATCCATACCAGACCCTTCAGGTCTGGTGTGGATTTTAAGGGGAACTCCACCCCAAATTGAAAAAAAAAATGGCGTGGAGTCCCCCTAAAAATCCACACCAGACCCTTATCCGAGCACGTTGACCTGGCCGGCCGCAGAAAAGAGGGGGGGACAGAGTGCGGCCCCCCCCCCTCTCCTGAACCGCACCAGGCCACATGCCCTCAACATGGGGAGGATGTCCCCATGTTGATGGGGACAAGGGTCTCATCCCCACAACCCTTGCCCGGTGGTTGTGGGGGTATGCGGGCGGGGGGCTTATCAGAATCTGGAAGACCCCTTTAACAAAGGGGACCCCCAGATCCTGCCCCCCCCCTATGTGAAATGGTAATGGGGTACATTGTACCTCTACCATTTCACCCCAAAAAAAATGTCAAAGTGTTAAAAATGACAGTAGCCGGTTTTTGACAAATCTTTTAATAAAATCTTCTTTTCTTCTTTCCTTCGGGTTTCTTCCGCTGCTTCTTTCTTCTCGTCCACATCTTGCCCGACGTGTTCTTCTATCTTCTCCGTCCGTCCTTCAGCATTCTGGTCACGCATCATGCCCGTTGTCTTGTCCTGTCTTCTTCTCCGTCCGCCTCCTCGTCCGCATCTTGGGTCTTCTGCGGTGTTCTTCTCGTCCCCGGACCCAGCGTTTGAATTTGATTTGGCTGCCGTTTTCCCGCTCCTGGGACCCGCCCCCCTCTGACGCCACAAGTAAACTCCTTAGAAGGTCATGTGCGTCAGAGGGGGGCGGGGTCACATGAGTGTGACACGGCGGGAACTTCTTCTCCGGGCGGCGCGATTGAAATTGAATTCCCCTGCTGTGTGACGCTCTGCGACCCCGCCCCCCTCTGACGCACATGACCTTCTAAGGAGTTTACTTGTGGCGTCAGAGGGGGGCGGGGTCACATGAGTGTGACACGGCGGGAACTTCTTCTCCGGGCGGCGCGATTGAAATTGAATTCCCCCGCTGTGTGACGCTCTGCGACCCCGCCCCCCTCTGACGCACATGACCTTCTAAGGAGTTTACTTGTGGCGTCAGAGGGGGGCGGGTCCCAGGAGCGGGAAAACGGCGGCCAAATCAAATTCAAACGCTGGGTCCGGGGACGAGAAGAACACCGCAGAAGACCCAAGATGCGGACGAGGAGGCGGACGGAGAAGAAGACAGGACAAGACAACGGGCAAGATGCGGGACCAGAAGGCTGAAGGACGGACGGAGAAGATAGAAGAACACGTCGGGCAACATGTGGACGAGAAGAAAGAAGCAGCGGAAGAAACCCGAAGGAAAGAAGAAAAGAAGATTTTATTAAAAGATTTGTCAAAAACCGGCTACTGTCATTTTTAACACTTTGACATTTTTTTTGGGGTGAAATGGTAGAGGTACAATGTACCCCATTACCATTTCACACAGGGGGGGGGTCAGGATCTGGGGGTCCCCTTTGTTAAAGGGGTCTTCCAGATTCTGATAAACCTCCCGCCCGCATACCCCCACAACCACCGGGCAAGGGTTGTGGGGATGAGACCCTTGTCCCCATCAACATGGGGACATCCTCCCCATGTTGAGGGCATGTGGCCTGGTGCGGTTCAGGAGAGAGGGGGGGCCGCACTCTGTCCCCCCCTCTTTTCTGCGGCCGGCCAGGTCAACGTGCTCGGATAAGGGTCTGGTGTGGATTTTTAGGGGGACTCCACGCCATTTTTTTTTTCAATTTGGGGTGGAGTTCCCCTTAAAATCCACACCAGACCTGAAGGGTCTGGAATGGATATTTGCCGGGAACCGCACGTCTTTTTTTTTTTTGGTTTTTACGGCGGGGTTCCCCTTAATATCCATTCCAGACCTGAAGGGCCTGGTAATTTAATTTGGGGGAACCCCTACACATTTTTTTGTTTGTTTTATGAATGAATCCCTTTAGAATTGTCAGAGCCGACAATTCATTATAGCCGCGTGTGAATTTTTAAATGACTTTTTTCCTTCTGAATGTCACTTTGTGCAGGGGGAGTTCTAAGTGCGGGAAAAATGCGCTATTTCACATGCTGACATTACACCCCCCCTAGGTACGAAATTTAAAGGAATATTTCACTTTTATTGTTTCACTTTAAGAATTATTAATTTCACTGCTCCCGAAAAAACGGCCGTTTTAAAAAATAAAAAAAGCATTGATACATGTTCCCTGGGGCAGGACTGAGGTCCCCAAACACTTTTTAGGACAAAACTTGCAGATTAGCCTTTAAAATGAACACTTTTGATTTCTCCCATAGACTTCTATAGGGAGTTCGGCGCGGCTTTACATATTAGTTTCAATGCGCCGGCTGCTACGCTGGTTCATGCGCCCAATTAAGCCTCCACCCGGAGTACTAATTAACGCATGAACCAGCGCAGCGCACAGAGCATAGTAAATCAGGCCCATTGTGTTCAAATAAAGAACTTTCAGAGCTTATGAAGGAAGAAGGTCATATTATGACTCACCGAACAGAAGCTGGAAATGCCCAACCGGTTTAATGTCAGACACTTCATGCAGCGCTAAAAAGCTAATGTAATGTGACCTGTTAACCACTTTTCGATATGCCATGTCCCCTTGATAGAAAGCACATGTGAAAAATACATGAGCAGTATATTCTTTGTATCTCTCATTTGTATTCTGTAGCAGAGATATGTCTGACTAGGATATGATTATAAGTATCACATAAGATGGGGATGTAGATAATGATCAGGACTATCTACAGTAGCGCTGGTGTACTGGATTTATCTTTCATCAGAGAAACCTCCTGCCTAGGATTTGTGTGGCTTCCCCTGTATTTGTATGCAGGGCCATACTTCTGCATACCCAACACAGGCAATGCTCTGGGGTAGTAGAACTTCCAAAGTAATCAGGGCAGGTCGTTGTTGTAGTACATGTACAGTTTTCTACAATTTTATAGACTTTATAATGCACTGCATGAGTTAGGTACCGTACTTGCAGAATACTGAGGCTTAATTACCCCAGAGCTTATAACCCCAATAAAACACATCCCCATCTTAAAATAACCAGACAACAAACTCTCTATTTTAGATTAAAAAATTACCATGTCGTTGTTGTTGTTCAGTCGTTTAGTTGTGGCCAACTCTTCGTGACCTGATGGACCATAGCACGCCAGGCTTTTCTGTCCTCCACTGCCTCCCGGAGCTTGCTTAACTTCATGTTCATTGTTTCGATAATGCTATCTATCCATCTAGTTTTCTGTCATCTTCTTCTCCTTTGTCCTTCAATGTTTTCCTAGCATCAGGGTCTTTGCCAATGAGTCCTCTCTTCTCATTAGGAGGCCAAAATATTTGAGCTTCAGCTTCAAGATCTGTCTTTCCAGTGAATATTCAGGGTCGATTTCCTTCAAGATTGATTGGTTTGATCTTCTTGCTGTCCAAGAGTCTTCTCCAACACCACAGTTCAAAAGCATTAATTCTTCAGCATTCAGCCTTCCTTATGGTCCAACTTTCACAGCCATAGGTTACTACTGGGGATACCATAGCTTTGCCCAGTGGCGGCCCGTCCATAAAGGGCGCACGGGTGCCGCCTCCTCCATCCATGCATCCGGCCCCCTGATCTACATATCAGAGTGCCGGACCATGGATTTCAATGGGGGTAGTGCTTTTTTGAAGCACCTGTTAGGCTTTTAAAAAAAGGGTGGGCTCGGGGCGCAGATAACTGCATTATAATGCCATCCAGTTGTGTGATGATAGCAAATAAATTTTTGCTATTTTCACAAAAAAGTTCCTCCCCGCCAATTAGGAGGCAGGTCGTGAGACCTGTTTCCTGATAGGTCAAAGTGTCAGGTGATCCTATTGGATGCCTAGCGCTTAGGAGGAACAGAGAGGAGACACAGGGCAGAGGAAGCTGCAGGAGGAGCAGAAACTGGCGCCGCTGCCCACACCCTGGGAGAGGAGAAGAGGACACCACAGCCTGCCAGCCCCAGATCAGGTAGGTGCCTGACCGCCGGCCACCACTGGCTTTGCCTGTACAGCACTTTGTCAGTAGGGTGATGTATCTGCTTTTTATAATGTTATCTAGGTTTGCCATTGCTTTCCTCTCAAGAAGCAAGCTTTTTTTAATTTCATTGTTACAGTCACCATCTGACGTGATCTTGGAGCCTAGGAAGATAAAATCTGTCACTGTTTCCATTTCTTCTTCTATGTGCCAAAGAGTGATGGGACCAATTGCCATGATCTTAAGTTTTTCTATTGTTCACTTTCAGGACAGCTTTTTGCGCTCTCCTCTTTCACCTCCATTAAGAGACTCTTTAGTTCTTCTTTCATTTCTGTCATTGGCCATAGCAGCCCTTTATTTAACATAACAAACACAGTGAAATACAATGGTAGAGAATAATGCAATTAATGCATACAATACATTCAATGTACTAAAAGAAAAGTAATTAGCTCCTATCCAGGCCCAAGGTTTTTGAAGGCACTGACAATTCTAAACAAAACCTGTTTGTATTTGCCACCCAATGAGAAGGCTCACAGCTGCTACTACACCGCCTTGGGGACAATGTTCTACCTACCTACTCCCAGATACAACCCAATGAATACAGTGTTACCAATGTAACTTTATTGATGAAAAGGCATACCCATACCTAAGATGGGCCCAAACCATATTCCTCCAAAATATTACTACAACGCCACTTTCAAAGACCCATAGTCCCTTGTCCACTGCCATGACACAGGAACAAAAGACCAGTTCTTTGAAGTAGGCATACTGTAATAAAAATAAATTACACACAAAATACCAGGGAAGTATAAAAAAAAAAAGGAGGCAAAAAGAAACCAAACATTCCCAAAAACAATACGCGTTCGGGAGAGAGGGCTTCTCCAGAGAAAAGCTTCTCCAGTGCTGGAAAAGCTCCAATTGAAGCTGACAAAGTTCTGCTCCCTCTCCTCATACTGCTGACCATCCATTGATCCCTCCACCCTCCAATCGTGTTAAGCAAATTTCCCTATTCAAAAATAAACACCCCATCCTCCACACAACTCTGCCTCTTATGCACGCCCCACTCATGCTGGCCCTCCCCTTAGCTTTTCTCAGTTCCAGACCATATACAAACTTACAATTCCCCCACTATAGGGTCTCTTACAACTAAACTAGCATACCTCCCACCCATCCCTGATTTGGAGGAATTGTCTCTATATTGAAACCAAATTCATCTGTCCCTCGTTATACTTGAAATGTCCCTCCTCCGGGTTTAAAGGTGTTGTAAAGGGGGCAGATCCAAATCGGCCACCACATCGTCTTAGACGGTTGTACTGAATAGGAATCTAGTGGGTTGGTGAGGAGGGGGGGGGGGAATTACCACTGTTTGCATGCAGTTTCCCGGGAGGAATCCGATATGTGGTGACTGGTCCATGCGGAGATAGTTCTCTTTTTGTGTGTTTTACCCAACAGTTGAGTGTTAAATGTTTATAGCTACTTCGGGCCACTCCCCGATGTTTAGGAGTGTTGGCACCCTGCCCTGCTCACTGACCCCCTTTTTTTGGGGGGTTGGGTGCAGGGGAGGAGGAAATTACATGCAGAGGGCACACTTAATCTGCGTAAGGTTCAGGTTAATCAACACAACATTGCCATTGTGTACCACTGTATTACTGCTTCTAGACATGAACCAAATGTGGATGAACCAACTGCGATACTGGAAAATCGAACTGTACTGTAGTGATTTTTTCTGTGTCCCCGAAGATATGTGGCTATTGTATTGTATTTTGTACCGCATTTTAAAAATGTCTGTGTTTGTTTTTTGTGTTTGTTTTCAATAAAAATTATCTGATTTAAAAACAAAAGGTGTTGTAAAGGTTTGTTTTTTATTTTCTAAAAGCTAATGCATTGTTGGTTCACTTACCTTTTCCTTCAATTTCCCTTCTAAATGTTTTTTTTTCTTTGGTTTCTTTGTCTGAATTTCTCACTTCCTGTTCCTCCCCAGTAAGCTGTTCTGGCTAACTAACCACCGCTCAGGTGATGGTGGAAAGCTTACTGAGGAAAAACAGGAAGTGAGAAATTCAGACAAAGAAAAAAAACATTTAGGGCCCTTTCACACGGGGCGGATCAGTAATGATCTGCCTCCGTGTGTCCGCTTTGCTCAGCAGGGATCCTCCGTAAAATCCCCGCTGAGCCGTCGGCTGACAGGGCAGTCCCCGCACACTGTGCAGGGACCGTCCTGTCTTTCCTCCGCTCTCCCCTATGGGGGGATCGGATGAACACGGACCGTATGTCCGTGTTCACCCGATCCGATCCGCCAGACAAAAGAAAAACAGGATTTTCTTCCGTCCACAAAAGCGGAGCTTTGCGGAGGTGGTTGATTACGGGTGTCAGCGGATGTTCATCTGCTGACACCCGCAATCACATAGGGACCAATTTATGTCCCGTTTTCATCCGCAACGGATGGCTGAAAATGCGGACATACGGTCCGTCCGCACATGTGAAAGGGGCCTAAGAAGAGAAATCGAAGAAAAAGGTAAGTGAACCAACAATGCACTAGCTTAACCACTTAACACCCGCCCGCCGTCAAATGACGGCGGGCGGAATGCTCTATTGTTCTGACAGGACGTCATATGACGTCCTGTCATTTAAAGCCTCTCTGGGGCGCGTGCGCGCCGCCGGCACGCGCGCGCACCCGTCACTGGGAACACGGTGCGCGTGCCCGGCGGCCGCAATGGGCGCCGGGCACCCGCGATTGCTCAGTAACTGAGCAGGGACGTGGAGCTCTGTGTGTAAACACAGAGCTCCACGTCCTGTCAGGGAGAGAGGAGACCGATCTGTGTCCCTTGTACATAGGGACACAGATCGGTCACCTCCCCCAGTCACCCCCCTCCCCCTACAGTTAGAACACACCCAGGATACACATTTAACCCCTTCCCCGCCCCCTAGTGGTTAACCCCTTCCCTGCCAGTCACATTTATACAGTAATCAATGCATATTTATAGCACTGTTCACTGTATAAATGTGAATGGTTCCAAAAATGTGTCAAAAGTGTCCGATGTATCCGCTATAATGTCGCAGTCCCAAAAAAAAACACAGATCGTCGCCATTCCTAGTAAAAAAAATACAAAAAAAATCATTATGTCACCTATTTTGTAGGCAATATAACTTTTGCGCAAACCAGGTTATTGCGATTTTTTTTTTTTACCAAAAATATGTAGAAGAATACGTATCGGCCTAAACTGAGAAAAAAAATATATATTTTTTAAAAAAATGGGATATTTATTATAGCAAAAAGTAAAAAATATAGGGCCAGATTCTCGTCCAGCGGCGTATCTCTGCGGCGGCGTAACGTATTCGATTTACGTTACGCCGCCGCAAATTAGACGGGCAAGTGCTGTATTCTCAAAGCACTTGCTCCGTAAGTTGCGGCGGCGTAGCGTAAATTGGCCAGCGTAAGCCCGCCTAATTCAAATTTGGATCAGGGGGGCGTGTTTTGTGTAAATGTACTGTGACCCAACGTGATTGACGTTTTTCACGAACGGCGCATGCGCCGTCCGTGGAAATCTCCCAGTGTGCATTGCTCCTAATACGCCGCAAGGACCTATTGGTTTTGACGTGGACGTAAGTTACGTCCAGCCCCATTCACGGACGAGTTACGTAAACGACGCAAAATTTTCAAATTTCAAATAAAAACTGCACAGGTGATCAAATACCACCAAAAGAAAGCTCTATTTGTGGGGGGAAAAAGGACGTCAATTTTGTTTGGGAGCCACGTCGCATGACCGCGCAATTGTCAGTTAAAGCAACGCAGTGCCGGAAGCTAAAATCTCGTCTGGGCAGGAAGGTCAGGTCCAGGTCTCCTGGCGAACATAGTAAACAAGTATTTGTTTCTTTAATTGTCAGCTCCATCTTTCCTGATTCTCTCTATTTATTTATTTTTAAAATAATAACATTTGATTTGTAGAGAAAATAGTCTAATAATTTTTGATGGAAAAATGTACAGTACATGCAATATATATATATATATAAAAAAAAAATACACCTCTATGTAACAACTAAAAGTGTTAGACTGTCCTAATTCTCTTATACAACCCTGACATGAACGAATATTGTTATTATGGATAGTTATGTGTGGTTTTAACCAATATGCCCCACTCATCTAGCCATCAGTTGTAGATGTACTGATGTAGAGCAGACAAACTGTCTCCTTCAGCCTCTCCAGCAGCAGTCTAGGCGTGCTTTGCGTGGCTATAATATCCAATCTTGCTATACTATGATGCTAAATCTAGTATATTGAATTAGGAGGGTGGTGGCACGAAATAATATTCCCACTGGGAAAGTGTTTTTCCCTCATATTTTCAAAATCCAGAGAAATAAGGGTTCTATGTTTCTTGTAAAGTGCAGTGAAATTTGTCACCATTACTATACATAAATAAATGCTAATTAAAATATATGTGGCCACCTTGGCAGAACTCTTAAGCAGGGTTTTTTTTTTCTTTTGTTTTGATTTTTCCACATGTAATTGCATTTTATATGAATGAAATCTGCCTGATCTGACATGATGATTGAATTACATGGCCTGATGTGAAGCATCACAAGTCACGTAGGTACACTGGAGAAGGAAGGAGCGTGGTAAAGTGCATTCTGTCTACAGAACGGTCTGTATAGTTTATGTCCAACATTTACAGCCATTACAATATGATTGTCCACTCTTTTCTATTTACCAAAGCTAAGCAATATTTGGCCCTGCTAAAACGATCAAATCCATTTTTCAGTCAGACCCTTGTATTACATAGTCTATAGTAGATCTGAGGGAGAATGTACAAATTGTAACATGTATTGTGAGCTATAAAGTACAATACAGTACAGTATAGTCTATAGTACTGGAGCATATACCATACAGGACAAGATTACACCTGCATTCTGCCCCCTCTGCTGGCAGATACAGTATGTAACAGCATCCATTCTGCCTGTTGTCTGTCTTTCCACTTGACAGACATACAGTCTACAGTAGTATTCAGGACTGACATTTTGGTAAACTAAAGTATGAAGGTATTTAGCATATTTCAGGATCCATCATGGACATCTACGTATATGTATACCGTATATACGTATACGTAGGGTCAAAATAATGCACACAGAGCACAACTAAAGTAGTTTCAATGGAGAAGATTTGTTTATATTAGTGATGGTCAACTTTCTTAATAGGTTGGCCTCAAGTGCCACTCCCGACATCACTAAAGGGCCACATATAAAATTCAGTGAATATTCATCATTGACAAGAGACACACAACAGAATGAAGTCTAAGACTGTGGGTACAACCCAAGAGATGGTCAGAGACTGAGGACAGGATACAAGAGATGGTCAGAGACTGAAGACAGGATACAAGAGATGGTCAGAGACTGAGGACAGGATACAGGAGATGGTCAGAGACTGAGGACAGGATGCAAGAGATGGTGAGAGACTGTGGGCATGTTGCAAAAGATGGTCAGAGACTGAAGACAGGATACAAGAGATGGTCACAGACTGAGGTCAGGACACAAGAGATGGTCTGTGACTGGACATGATACAAGAGATGGTCAGAGATTGAGGAAAGAATACAATAGATGGTCAGGGACTGTGGACATAATACATTAGATAATCAGAGACCGAAGACATAATACAAGAGATAGTCAGAGACTGTGGACATAATACAGGAGATAGTTAGCGACTGAAGACAGGATACAGAGATGGTCAGAGACTGGACATGATACAATATATGATCAGAGACCGCAGACATGATACAATAGACAGTCAGAGAATGTGAATGTGCTATAGGAGTTGTTGGAAACTGGGGACATGCTTCAGGAGAGTCATAGGCTAGAGACATATTACATAAAGCTGCTAGAAATCACTGCTATTTTACTGTCCTGGAAGGGCACACAGACCTCTCTGAAATCCCTCTGGTTAAAACGTATTAATGACGCTATCCCACTGTATAAACTTACTTTTGAACAAAACCTTCCACAAAATTTGGGGTAGATGGTTGGCTAGTCTGCTAACCCTCTCCCAGCACTGATTGTACTACTCTTGCTTGACCATTGATGGGCCGTGCCTCACGGATCTCTAATGTCTGGACCTCCTCTTTTGCTATATCCAGGTATTATACCTGATCCTTTTACCACTGTGCCTACTTTATATTTTGCACTAATGTCAGTTTATTTTTCTATGTTTGAGTGTATTTTCTAACGTTTATGACCAGGTTGTCTGGTGTTTTTTTTTGTATGTTTTTCTGTTTGTTGGTTTGTCTTAAACCTAATAAAAATATCTTTTAAAAAAAATAAAGAAATCACTGCTATAAGGGGGCAATAGGGAAAATGTGTCTGCAGTGGCCCTGAAGGTCACACAGAAAGGCATTTGATAATAGAAAGGTGGGGAGGAGCCTATAACAAGGAATAGGTGGGGCTTCATCTTGACTGATGGAGCGATGTCAACGTTTCACATAAATCTTGGATTTAGGATTCAAGGGACTCCACAGGGACAGAGGGATTCATTTAAAGACTATTGCCACGTACACACGATCGGACATTACGACAACAAAACCATGGCTTTGGATGTTGGCTCAAACTTGTCTTGCATACACACGATCGCACAAATGTTGTCGAAAATTCCGATCGCCAAGAACACAGTCACGTACAACACGTACAAAGGCACTATAAAAGTGAAGTTCAATACCAAGTGTGCCACCCTTTGGACTCCCTCTGCTAATCTTGTGTTAGTAGAAGTTTGGTGAGAGACGATTCACGCTTTTCAGCCTCGTGCTTTTCAGTCCGTTACAGAATGTGCGAATGTGCTATCTCCATTACGAACGCTAGTTTTACCAGACTAAGCTCTTCTATCTTGTACTTGATTCAGAGCAGGAATTTTGCGTGTTGGAATTGTCAACACACAATCCAAATTTACAAGAACAGATTTTTGTTGTCTGAAATTCCAACAGCAAATGTCTGATGGAGCCTACACACGGTCGGAATTTCCGACAACAAGCACCTATCGAACATTTGTTGTCAGAAATTCCGAGCATGTGTATGCAGCATTAGACATATGACCTGAACAGCTAAATAAAACAGCAATTCTTGACAAAACTCAAAAAGCAATTCTGCAAACTCTTTAGGTCTCCCAGGCTTTGGGTTTCCTTTCGTGATATACTGTTCAATCACAATATAAGATTCAACCTTTTTTATTCTGTTTCAATTGTTTTTATTGTTTTTGAAGAACAAGTTAAAAAGATCATTTAATGAAGCAGTGAACAATCCTTGTCTGCTCCAAGCATGTAATAGGGAAACATACAAATGCAAGGCTTGGTAGAAACTGATGAGGACCACAGCACATAGGTAAGGTCTACCGTAGGGCTCTCTAACGTGCAGAAACTTGTATCTAAGGAAAACTTCAACTAACTTATTATAGACTACTAGTAAGGTGTTCAAAAAACATATGTATAATTGAGAGATCATGGACTCGGATGCATAGCTTTACTATAACTTAATCCCAATGAAGTAGTACTGATGGCAATAATGCCTCTTACTCATATTGTGTGAGGCCTTGTACACACGAGCAGACATGTCCGATGAAAATGGTCCGCGGACCGTTTTCATCAGACATGTCTGCTGGGAGCTTTTGGTCTGATGTGTGTACACACCATCAGACCAAAATCCCCGCGGACAGAGAACGCGGTGACGTAGAAGACACCGACGTTCTCTGACACGGAAGTTCAATGCTTCCACGCATGCGTCAAATCAATTCGACGCATGCGCGGGATTTCGGGCCGCTGGTTATACGTCATAACCAGCGGACTTGTCCGATGAGTCATACTAACCATCGGACATGTCCGACGGACATGGTTCCAGCGGACAAGTTTCTTAGCATGCTAAGAAACTTTTGTCCGCTGGAAACCTGTCCGCTAGGCCAGGAAACCGGTCCGCTAGGCCGTACACACAGTAGGACATGTCCGCGGACCAGTTTCAGCGGACATGTTCGGTCGTGTGTACGAGGCCTCATAGTTAGGGCACTTGCAACTATCAAACATTGCAACTGTCCCATATGAGGGACAATATTCCCCAAAATATGCCCAGGAGAATTTGGGTTACAAAGAAGGGCCACAAAAATACGATGCCAAGGTTGGCAAAGGAGAGTGAGAGGAAAGAAAAGAAGGAAGTCGGCCGACTAGAAAAAAAACTCTATGTGTTAAGGACTTGCAAGTAGGCAAGCCAAGGGGACTATGTTTTACCAAAAAGGGATTGTTTGTCACGTAGAACACTCACTATCTTTTCGTTCAACATGATCCACGTAAGTTTGCATTTTATCAGTGCTATGTCTATAACTGGGGAATTTCCAAGGCTTTTCCATACAGTGGCAATGGCAATATTTGCCACTAGGAACATAAACTGTAACAGTGTCTGGGTATGTTGAGGTATGTTTTCTACTGGTTTATTCACTAGGGCTATCCTGCGTCCTTGACGATGTTAGCCATTGTGACCGATAATATAAATGAATGAACCCTCATCCAAAAACGGAGAATATTGGGGCATGTCCACCATATGTGCAATGATGTGCCCACCTGGTCACAACCCCTGAAACAGGAGGGTGAAACTCCTGGATACATTTTGGACAGGCGCTCTGGCACTAAGTACCATCTATCATGTACTTTGTATCCTGCCTTAATCAGGGCAACATTAAGGATACCTTTATGGATTTGTGAACTTCATTTTTGCCAGTCCTCCACCTCAGATCCCTCTCCCACGCCACCTGGTAAGACAATCTAATCAGTGGAGGGGGCTGAGGAACAGTTTGTAGAGCATAGAAATGCCCCCCCCCCCCCCCGGAGAGAAGCATCCTGCACACACCTGTTTTTAAACATGATGCGTACTGTTAGATCAGAGCCACATTTTTGTAATGAATTAAAAAAGTGCAAAATTTGTTGTAAGTGGAAGTTCTCCATGAGGGGCATCCCCAAGCTGCCCACAAAGTGTGAAGAGGGACGTATTTCCCTATGGTCAAGATGGTCACCTATACCAGCCCTCAAAATTCCACTCGCCTACTCGCATTTTGCGAGTGGAATTTAGGGACTGGTGAGAAAGGGCTGCCTGGCAGTGTTGGGGGGGGGGGGGGCAAGCACTGCCGGCAGGCAAGTTGTATGGGGACGTTCTAATCGGAGGGGAAGAGAGAAGAGAGCAGCTGGAGGCCGCATGATCAGAGCGCTGGGAACTTCACAGCTTTCGTTTCAATTGCTGTGTGTTCCCCACCACGTGCCGTCCCTTACAGCCCCTCCTCTTTGTCTAGGCACTTTGATAGACAGATCACCCATTCAATCCTAGGATGGGTGACATGTATCAAAGTGCCTGGAAAGGGCAGGGTAGGGGTTGGGCAGGGTAACTGGTGGAGAGTAACCCTTGAGAACTGGCTAGTAGCTCATAACTTGAAATTTTGAGCCCTGAACTATACGGTATAATCCCTTGTTCACCCACCAACCAAATCTCTCAGGATGTATATCAGGGGGAAACAGAGGATTTCTGAACAGAGGAGCCACTGGGGTATGTGCAGAGCATAGGGGCCATCTCCTGCAACTTGTACCCCAAATGTGTAATGAGTGGAAGAGTGTGGAGCATAAAATAGCTTTGCTGTGTTTCGAGAGGGTCCATAGAATAAGGTCCATTGCCAGTAGTACGCAAGCCTATGCCTCCAGTGGGACCCAGTCAGGACAATAATGGCAACTATTAAGTTGGCATAATTGGGTTAGCTGCACAGCGATGTATTATTTATGAAATTCGGGCACCCCCAAACCACCCAGGTCCTTAGGAGCGTGCATTGTAGCCCTAGCTATAACCTTTTTTATTCTAATTAGAATAAATCTTTAAAGTGAAACTAAACCCATTGATTTAATCGTTTCAAAAAACAGGAATGTAATTTTCCCATTTGCTTGTGCTCTCAACCAAACTGCCACACCATCAAATGTGCAGCATCATGGCAGTTGGGAACTAAATGGTGGCGAAGATAGCAGCTTCCTTGGCTGAAAACAATAGTAGGATTTAGTGCCTGTCCATGTCATTTCAGTGAAGTTTTCTATACTAAACAATAACAGTGCTGGAAACTTTATGTGTTGTGATGCTCTGTGGACTGCCCTACTCATAGGCGCCTTACTTTTTCTAGTTTCCATCCCAAAAAATGTTTTTTCATTATTGTGCTCATTAGACCTAAAAAAGAAAAAAAATATGTTTTTTTCTCACCTGGAAATGCCTTGTTTCTATGCAGTCCCACAAAATCTGCCTTTAGAATCACCTAGGATCCTGACATCATCTCCCTCTAATGCTCCTGGGAAATGTGTGTCATCATTTCCCAGGATGCAGTGCGCTACCCAATTATCACTCCCCATCCAAGACTTCCAGGAAGTAAGGGCCATATCCACAAAAGAGATACTCCGGCGTAAGCCGTCGTATCTCTGGTTCTAACTTTGGAACTGATCCTCAGAAGCAGTTTTCCTAAGTTAGGCAGAAGATCCGACATCTGTAAGGGACTTACACTGCCGGATCTTAGGATGCAGTACCGCATCCGCCACTGGGGGCATTTCGAGTCGAAATGCCTCTGCTAGTATGCAAATTAGCACTTAGGGCGATCCTCAAAGCTTTTGTGCTTAGTTTTTTCGCCGTAAGTGTTAGTTTGCCTGGTGTAAAACTAGGGCTGCTTTTACAAAGTGTAAAGTTAGTCACACCTTGTAAAGGCCCATTCAAGCGACGGCATTTGGTATGCATTCCCGAGGGAGAACTCCACGGCAATTTGTAAAATCCAAACCGGCATGGGTTCCCCCCCAGGAGCATACCAGGCCCGTTGGTCTGTTATGGGTTGTAAGGAGACCCCCCTACGCCGAAAAATTGACGTAGGGGGTCCCCCTACAATCCATACCAGACCCGTATCCAAAGCACGCTACCCGGCCGGTCAGGAATGGGAGTGGGGACGAGCGAGCGTCCCCCCCCTCCTGAGCCGTGCCAGGCCGCATGCCCTCAACATGGGGGGGTTGGGTGCTCTGGGGCAGGGGGGCGCACTGCGGGCCCCCCCACCCCAGAGCACCCTGTCCCCATGTTGATGAGGACAGGACCTCTTCCTGACAACCCTTGCCGTTGGTTGTCAGGGTCTGCGGGCAGGGGCTTATCGGAATCTGGGAGTCCCCTCAAATAAGGGGGCCCCCAGATACCGGCCCCCCACCCTAAGTGAATGGATATGGGGTACATCGTACCCCTATCCATTCACCTGTAGGCAAAAAGTAAAATGTAGTAAACACACAACACAAGGGTTTATAAAATAATTTATTATTCTGCTCCGGATGCCCCCCCTGTCTTCGTTATTAGCTCAATTACCAGGGGGGGCTTCTTCTTCCACTCTCCGGGGGTCTTCTTCCACTCTCCGGGGGTCTTCTCCGCTCTCCGGGGGGGGTTTCTTCTTCCGCTCTCCGGGGGGCTTCTTCCATCTTCTCCCCTCTTCCGCTGTTGACTCGGCGAACCCCGGTTCTTCTGCAGATGTCCGGTGCCTTCTTCTTCAGCGCTGGCTGCCTGCTATGTTTGTGTGTTAGCTCGATTTCAAACAGGCAGCCGGCGCGGTCTTCTGTGACGTCAGGTTCTTCTTCTCCCCTCTTCCGATGTTGCCTCGTCGCCTCTTGTCGCTGCAATGATGGAAGCGCGCCTTGCATCCCATTTATATAGGCATCACCGTCCCATCATGCTCCGGCAGGTACCCACGTGGTGGGTGCCTACCCACGTGCACCCACCACGTGGGTACCTACCGGAGCATGATGGGACGGTGATGCCTATATAAATGGGATGCAAGGCGCACTTCCATCATTGCAGCGACAAGAGGCGACGAGGCAACATCGGAAGAGGGGTGAAGAACAGAAGAGGAGACCCTGACGTCACAGAAGACCGCGCCGGCTGCCTGTTAGAAATTGAGCTAACACACGAAGATAGCAGGCAGCCAGCGCTGAAGAAGAAGGCACCGGAGAGCTGCAGAAGAACCGGGGTTCGCCGAGTCAACAGCGGAAGAGGGGAGAAGATGGAAGAAGCCCCCCGGAGTCCGGAGAAGCCCCCCCCCGGAGAGCGGAACAAGAAACCCCCCCCCGGAGAGCGGAGAAGACCCCCGGAGAGTGGAAGAAGACCCCCGGAGAGTGGAAGAAGAAGCCCCCCCTGGTAATTGAGCTAATAACGAAGACAGGGGGGGCATCCGGAGCAGAATAATAAATTATTTTAAAAACCCTTGTGTTGTGTGTTTACTACATTTTACTTTTTGCCTACAGGTGAATGGATAGGGGTACGATGTACCCCATATCCATTCACTTAGGGTGGGGGGCCGGTATCTGGGGGCCCCCTTATTAAAGGGGACTCCCAGATTCCGATAAGCCCCCGCCCGCATACCCCGACAACCAACGGCAAGGGTTGTCGGGAAGAGGTCCTGTCCTCATCAACATGGGGACAGGGTGCTCTGGGGTGGGGGGGCCCGCAGTGCGCCCCCCTGCCCCAGAGCACCCAACCCCCCCATGTTGAGGGCATGCGGCCTGGCACGGCTCAGGAGGGGGGGGACGCTCGCTCGTCCCCACTCCCATTCCTGACCGGCCGGGTAGCGTTCTTTGGATACGGGTCTGGTATGGATTGTAGGGGGACCCCCTACGTCAATTTTTCGGCGTAGGGGGGTCTCCTTACAACCCATAACAGACCTAAGGGCCTGGTATGCTCCTGGGGGGGGAACCCATGCCGGTTTTTTCTTTGAAAATTGGCATGGAGTTCTCCCTCTCAGGAATGCATGCTGAGCGACGCTGTCATTTTTTTTTTTAATTATTTGTTTTCCCGGCGCGTCTTTGTTTTCACCCGTCGCAACTTTAGTGTCCCGTCGCAATCCACAAAGCCGCCCGGCGTCAATTACGTTCGCGCGATGCACGTCGGGAAAATGACGTCACACGCATGCGCAGTACGGCCGGCGCGGGAGCGCGCCTCATTTAAATTGTAAACGCCCCCCGGAGAGGAGGAACGCCTTACGACGGCGGCACTTAACTTACACGGCTTGAAATTTTTACGTAAGTGCTTTGTGGATCAGGCACTTAGGTAAAAACTTTAAGTCAGTGTAACTTAACTGCTGAAAGTTAAGTTACGCCGCCTGGCTGAGGATTTGGCCCTAAGTGATTGTGGGCTTCACAATGCCCACAAGCAAAATGACAACGGTGTAGACATAGTTTTATAAACTATCTTTTTTTAATAACTATGCGAAGCGGCGGCGTATTGTAAAATAGTAAGTGACCAGATTTATATTATAAAAACGCATGATGAAAGGACATACATTTAAAAAATGCTAATTGTGGTTGGAACCCCGCTTTAAACAAGAAAGGGGCTACCTGCTCTCACCTTACTCGCTGCTATATACAGTATGTCCTAAGCTTTGAGCTCAGACTGCAATTAGGGACCATATGTTTCGGACAAGGCGTGGCTTGTATGTATGGAGCAAAAACCTTTTAAGGCAAATAATTGGCACTGTTTACATTTTGTGTTTTGCTGCCTGGCTGATATGCATGCTGGGAAATTGTTAGTATTGTAATGTGGATTGCCATGCCAATGTGCACCTCAATTTTTGCTAGTTATACGTTGTAAATTGAAGGGGAACTATAGTGATTGGTTTGCGCAAATGTTATAGCGCCTACAAAATAGGGGACAGAATTATGATTTTACTAGTAATGGCGGCGATCTGCGATTTTTATTGGGACTGCGACATTATGGTGGACACATCGGACACTTTTGACACATTTTTGGGACCATTCACATTTATACAGCGATCAGTGCTATATATATGCACTGATTACTATATAAATGTGACTGACAGGGAAGGGGTTAACACTAGGGGACGAGGAAGGGGTTAAATGATTCTAACTCTGGGGGAAGGGGACTGACCGGGGGAGGTGACCGATCTGTGTCCCTATGTACAAGGGACACAGCATCTGTCTCCTCTCCCTGACAGGACATGGATCTGTGTGTTTACACACACAGATCCAAGTCCTTGTCTGTGTAACGGGCGATCGCGTGTACCTGGCGGACATCGCGGCCGCCAGACACATGCATCGGCACCTCAGTGAGGCAGCGGGCGCGCGCCCCCCAGTGGCCGGAGGAGCCGAGGACGTCAATAGACGTCCTCCCGGCATTTGAAAGCCACCTTGTAGCCATCTTTTGTCTATGGCCAGGGCTCCAAGTAGTTAATAAAATCTGCTCCAGCACCTAAAAATATGTGTGCATCTGTACTTTTACAGTTTTCTCTTCATCCACCTGCAAAGTCTCACAAATACCCGATGAGATTGCCAGTGAAGTCCACCTTATTTAGCTTCCTGTGATAATGCTGTGATAATGGGGCAAATATGCTGCACTGCTCCTGAATTCAGAGCAGAGTTTCCACTCTTGTGAGGGATGGCCTGCTTGTGTTACAGTGTGATGAAAAATGTTACAAAGGATGTGGCCGTCAACAATGTCACTGCTAATTCAGAAGCCTTTAGATTGTCAATCAGTATCAGGTCACATCTAGCCACGATCACTGCTGTCTGGATTGACAGCACTGCCTCTGTTTATTGCTGAAACCCTCCCACTGTGAGCTGCAGTGTCTTGGAAGAGAAGTGTGTGAGACACAAATGGAAGAGATCTTAGCTTTGTCTGAGAGAATAAAGGAAACTTTTTTTTACTTTATGAGGTTTGCATATCACAGAGTACCTGGATTAGGTACTTGTTTAGATTGTCATACAGTTGTTCTTCAAAGAAGTAAACCAAATACATATTTATTAGGCAAGGTTTATATATTTATATCAGAAGTATATATATAATTCAACAATTAACATTCACTTGCCTGTGTCCCTGAATCTTTGTAGTTCATGAGAAATTTAAATGTAAAGCCAAGAAATATTCCCATATATGAGTAGTTTTTTTATAACAGGTAAAAACATTTATTAAATACGGTAATATATTGAATGGTAATACAAAGCTCAGTCAGTATAACACAAATCAACACACGTAAAAAGGCCATAAATAATAATGCATGTACATAGGCACAGCAGACAATAAAAATAGGGCAGTCACAAAAAAACAGAATACCTTAGTACATGCAGTACAGACATCCATAAAAGATGGTACAGCTCTTTCAGCATTATAGGATTAAAGGAGAAAGCCAAACAGGCCAATTCAGCAGACAAGCCAGCCAGTTGCGCCAGAATATACAGTGACCCTTACTGTAGCTGCATTAAAAAGTGGAAAGACGTGCACAACAGCCAGCCCATGGAGTCCAATAATGAAAAGGAGAAGGAATGGAAATAGTAAGGGAAGGAAGAATGGGAAGTGCAAAAAAGAGGGGGGGCAAGAGTAAAGTAAGAAAGGGAGCTGAGGGGGCCAGATAAAGGAAGAGAGAGAGAGAATGAAACAAAAGGGGGGAGGGGAAAAGGGGGAGTTCAAGGAGAGGGGGCAACATGAACAGAGCCATAGTATAAAACATATTACAAAGCACCTTGAACATCCGATCCATGTGCATCTATCCAGACTGACCATACTTTTCGTACTTTTTAGGGCAGCTTCTACTCTTGTAAGTCAGCTTACAGTATAAAGCGGTAATACCATATGCACTGCAGTTTTCCAGCTACCACAGTGGGTAGAGTTGGCTGTTTCCATCGTATAAAGATTTTCCCAATATATGAGTGTTTTATATGTATAACATAAAATATAACATCAAATATATTCATATATTTTATATGTATTATATTGTACTGTGCATTTTTTTTTTCCAATAAATTACAATGACAGCTTATACAGAGCTCTAAATAATGGAATTTTCAGTTGCAGTGTCTAAAGATTGAAAGGCAGGTATAGAAAACCCTATATTCTTATGGCCCGTACACACGATCCGAATATCGTACGATGGATCGTACGACTTTTTTCGCTTAATAGTCGCAAGTAAAATGAAATAAGTTATTAAAGTCACGAAAATTCTCGTACGACCTAAAAAAATTATCGGAAGTGATGTCATGTGTTGTAATGTATTTGTATTGTATTTTCGGACGACAACTGTACTGACTAAACGAAAATCGTACGATCTGACATCGTACGAGGAAAATTTTCGTGCATGTCCGATCGAATAATATCGGATGAACTGTCATGATCGGCTCTCAAAAGTAGTGTACACACGATCCGAAAATCGTACGATTCTTCATCGGACGATCGTTTTCGTCCGATATTCGGATCGTGTGTACGGGCCATTAGTCTTCCGTCTTCATCTTTCACCAGTCTTCATCTAGCTGTTATTTGTATGTGCATATTGTATAGCTGTAAAAAGCAGGAACAAGGGAAGGTGAATGATATAGAAATATTAAGGAGCTGAGGCGCATGCGCAAGGCTGACTAGGCAGGCAATGTCCACCTAGTGCTCCGCACCTATTGAGTCTTAGCAACAAAAATAATACAAGTTGAAGACTCTTTCTACATTGAAACGGTAACCAGCAGATAGACATTACTCTCAGGCACATAATTATATGATGTACGGCGTAAAAAAATCAAAACTTAAACCAGCAAAAGTCCCTGAAGCGCTGACGAGAGCTGCAAATAAAATGGCTGCAGCATCTTCTCCCCGCTCATCATTACCTCACTCACAGAAACTGAGTAAAACTCAGACAACTTATGATATTGAGCCTGAACCTGAATTTGATCTCAGTTTGAACCCGAATATTGTACAGGGTACTACACCCAATTCAGACCTTATCTCCCAATTTGAAAGAGTCCTACAAAGGGCACTGCAAAACACCTCAGATACCATTATGGAAAAACTGACACGAGAAATCTGTGAGGTGGGAAGACGAACATCTGTACTGGAACAAAGAATGGAAGAAATAGATAAAATAACTGAAAATTATAATGTTGAATTGGAACTACTTAAGGAAGACAATATTTCCCTTAATAATCGCTTGGAAGAATACGAAAACAGAGCTAGAAGGTCTAATCTGCGAATCCGTGGTGTACCAGAATCTATTACAGATCTCCTTCCCACCATTACTACACTATTCCATGAACAAGCTCCTGCAAATCCTGAGGAACGCTTGGAAATGGATAGGATCCACAGGTCACTAGCTCCCAGAAAAGAAGATGGCCCCCCAAGAGACATTATCATTAAACTTCATTATTTCAAAACTAAAGAACAACTTCTGGAAGCAGCCCGCAATAAGGATGCTTTGATCTTCCAGGGATACAAATATCAGGTGTTCCAAGACCTTTCACAGCAAACCCTAACTAAAAGAAAGATGACGAAACCACAAATACATATCCTTCAATACAACCACATTTCTTACCGATGGGGCTTCCCCTTTGCTCTTAGTTTTTCATATAAATGCACCTCCTGTACCTGCAAATCTACTGAAGACCTTAAAGCAGTGGTTCACCCTGCTGAACAACATTTCAGCATAAAATTCGGCATCGTAGCGCGAGCTACAGTATGCCGGTCTTACATTTTTTATCCCCGTACTCACTGTTTAATCGTACATAGACGATTCCGTCTGCCGCGGGGAATGGGCGTGCCTATGGAGAGGGAGGATGATTGACTCTGGCACGTCACGCTCCCCGAAGACAGCCGGAGTAGGTCTCGGCTCTTCACGGCGCCTGCGCACAGGCTATGCGCAGGCGCCGTGAAGAGCCAAGCCTATTTCGGCTATTTCCGGAGAAGCGTGGCGCGCCAGAGCCGGCCGTCAATCACTTTCCGTCTGGATTGGAACGCCCATTCCCCGTGGGCAGACGGAATCGTCTAGGTAGGATTAAACAGTGAGTACGGGGATAAAAAATGTAAGACCGGCATACTGTAGCTCGCGCTACGATGCCGAATTTTATGCTAGAATAAAAAAAAAAATTTTTTTTTTTTTAATAGGGTGAACCCCCGCTTTAATTCCACAATTCATGAGCTTTGTCGTTCCATTCCTGAAAATACATCAGAAGGCTCCAAACGAAGAGCAGCCTCAGGATCTCCCTCAGAGCAACATGCCATTTCAACTCTTCAAACTCATCCCAGCACTCATAAGAGGAGCAGCTTAATTGCCCCCCAGCAAGCTACTGCAGAACAAATGGACTGAATCTCATCTGATTGGTGATATAAATTGTACACTCACATGTAATTGACTCTTTCTCAGTAGATCTCCCCATTAGTAGATTCCCCTAAAAGTTCTAGTTCTATACAAGATTAATCCCCTTAGACAAATTGTTATAAAAATTAACTTATAGTTATGCTGTACAGGTTGATGAGTCTGGGCTCCATGTGGTACACAACTATAGGGATCTTATGAATCTCTCTCTCTCTGTATTTTCTTCAAATGTATGACCTAACGCATGAGAGTCTGAGTTTTTTTTTTTTTATAAATCCCCTATGTCATTATAAGACTCCCATTACTTGTACATGATTTGTACGTGTTATTTAAATAACCCTGACTCAGATGAGGGATACTAACTTTCTAATATCCTATTGATCTTAAGGAATATCTAAATACGTTATTGTTTCATTTACTTTTATCCCTTTAAAACTTGTTCAGTTCTATGTGTTTTTTACAAAGTTTTATAGGTTGCTAGGTTCTCATAGACAGTCCACTGCACCTCACACTCGATCCTTACGTGCCTCGTTATCTCAAAAAAATAAAACAAAATTACCCAAACACAATTAGAAGAGACATTCTACAAAGCCTCGGAGGACTTTCAAACATCCCCTTCCCTAAGTAACAAATTGACATATGACAAAGCTAAGTTGGAATTAGATGTCTTTTTAACAGATTCGGCAGAAAAAATCCTTGGGAAATCTAGACATACACTATACATGAAAGCAAACAAACCTACAACCTTTTTAGCCTTGACTCTACGTAAAGCAGATCACATCAGGAAACCAATTCGGTTACAAATTACAAAAAATAACTATTCTTGCTGATTTATACAAAGACACCCATAAATGTGATCAAACTAAACTAAACTCCTTTTTATCCAATATCCAACTTCCCTCTCTCAACTCTCTTCAACATGACTCTCTTGAAAAGTCCATTCGAACAGAAGAAGTACTATCAGCTATAAAAACCTTGAAAATACATAAACTCCTTGGCCCAGATGTCTTTTGACACTTATTACAAAAGATTCTCTACATTACTTTCCCCCCTTCTAACAGAAGCTTTTAATTCTCTCCTCTCAGGGTAATCCTTTCATCCAAAATCCCTGCTAGCTTCTATATCAATGATACCAAAACCAAACTCTGATGACACATCCTGGTCCAATTATAGACCTATTTCTGTACTAAATTTAGACATTAAAATACTAGCTAAAGTTCTGTCAAATAGACTTAATCTAATAATAGGAAAACTTACAAATAAAGACCAAACAGGCTTCATTCCTTCTAGACACACAGGAGATAATACAAGGAGAGGAACCCTCCTTGCACATATGGCGCGTACCCGCCGCATACCTGCCTGTTTCCTCTCTATCGATATCCAAAAAGCATTTGACAGTCTATCTTGGGATTATCTAAAATCTATTCTCCAAAAATGGGGCTTTGGAACAAATTTTTTACAATGGATATTATCACTATATGATAATCCAAAAGCGTATGTTTTATATTCAGGATTCCGCTCTGAACCCTTAAAAATAGAAAGAGAAACCAGGCAGGGCTTCCCTTAATCCCCACTTCTTTTCGCTCTTGCGATCGAACCCCTTGTACAAATGATACGTACAAACATCAACATTAACCACTTCTCTACTTTGGGTGTTTTTCAGATTTGGTGTTTACAAGACTAAAATAGTTTTTTTTGCTAGAAAATTACTTAAAACCCACAAACATTATATATTTATTTTTTTCTAATACCCTAGAGAATAAAATGGCGATCATTGCAATACTTTTTGTCACACCATATTTGCACAGCGGTCCTACAAGCGCACTTTTTTTGGAAAAAAATCACTTTTTTGAATTAAAAAATAAGACAGCAATAAATTTGGCCCAATTTTTTTATATATTGTGAAAGATAATGTTACGCCGAGTAAAATGGTACCCAACATGTCACGCTTACAAATTGCGCCCGCTCGTGGCATGGCGTCAAACTTTTACCCTTAAAAATCTCGATAGGCGACGTTTAAAAAATTCTATAGGTTGCATTTTTTGAGTTACAGAGTAGGCCTAGGGCTATAATTATTGCTCTCGCTCTAACGATCGCGGCAATACCTCACTTGTGTGGTTTGAACACCGTTTTCATATGCAGGCGCTACTCGCGTATGCGTTCGCTTCTGCGCACGAGCTCGTCGGGACGGGGCGCTTTAAAAAAAAAATGTTTCTTATTTATTTTTATTTATTTTATTATTTTTTACACTGGAAAAAAAAAATGATCACTTTTATTCCTATTACAAGGAATGTAAACATCCCTTGTAATAGAAAAAATCATGACAGGTCCTCTTAAATATGAGATCTGGGGTCAAAAAGACCTCAGATCTCATATTTAGACTAAAATGCAAAAAAAAATAAAAAAAAAAATTTAAACTGTCACTGTCACTGTTTCTTTAAGACGCTGGGCGGGACTGACGTTTTGACATCACTTCCGCCCAGCAGAGCTATGGGGACGGGCGAAGGAGATTTTCCCTTCAGTCTCGTCCCCAGTCAGCAGCCGAACGCACCCGATCTCCTCCGCCGCTACCGACGGCTCCGGTAAGCGGCGGAGGGCGCGGGAGAGCAGCGGGAGGGGGGGGGGCTGCGGAGACCGCCGTTATCGTTAACAGAACCGCTGACACTAAAGATAGATACCTCGGTTGTGGCAGCAGCTGCTGCCGTTACCGAGATATCCATCTTTAAAGTTAGGCCGTATAAAGACGTACAGCGGTTTGGAAGTGGTTAAAGGTCTTGAATTGGGCGGATATCAACATAAATTATGCATGTTCGCTGATGACATCTTGATCTTTCTCATATCTCCCTTAATATCAACACCAAACCTAATTGACATGTTTAGTAAATTCTGCACGATTTCAGGGCTGAAAATAAACCCACAAAAATCCAAAGCTTTGAATATTTCTTCAGAATCACTGACAGAACTACAAGACTCTCTTCCCTTTATACACATATTACTTACCTAGGTATCTCACTCACAGCTGATCCGGCTAATCTATATCAAGCAAACTACCCACCTTTGCTGAAACAACTTACCTCGTTAATGAAGAACTGGTCCTCACTACCATTTGTCTGGTTGGGTAGGATAACTGTCACTAATGACTATTTTGCCAAAAATCTTATATCTTTCAGAAACCTCCCAGTTCGAGTCCCAGCATACTTTTTTCGTATTCTGCAACGCAAAGTAAATCAATTAGTATGGGGTAAAATCAAACCACGCCTGTCACAAAATACCCTATTCACTCCCTGAACACACGGTGGATTGAGCATGCCTAATTTTAGCAAACATTACTACGCTGCTCAACTGGCCCAACTCCCTAAATATCACGCCTCCAAAGAAATACCACTATGGGTGTCGATTGAATCGGCTGAGTTGGCAAATATCTTATGACTTTCTCCTTCCCTTCGCCGAAAAATTTCAAATCCAATCACCAATCACATAACACGAATGCACCAATTTATCGAATCCAGCGCTATTATTCCCTTCCCCAAACTTAGTGAAACCTATGATATACCCAATACAGAAACCTTCAGATATCTACAAATAAAGAACTTTATACAACTAAACAATCCCCAGAACATATTCACTGACAGCTTCACCCTCTTTGAACAAACCTGTATTTCTGACCCACACAGACGAGGCTTAATCTAAGGCCGGGTACACACGGACAAACATGTATGGTGAAAGCGGTCCGTCGGACCGTTTTCACCATACATGTCTGCCAGAGGGCTTCTGTACGATGGTTGTACACACCATCGTACAGAAGTCCGCGCGTAAACAATACGCGGGGCGTGTCCGCGGTGTCGCCGCGTCGATGACGCGGTGTCGCCGCGACAATGACGCGGCGACGTGGGCGGCCCGCCTTTAAAATGCTTCCACGCATGCGTCGAAGTCATTCGACGCATGCGAGGGACGGCGGGCGCCTGGACATGTACGGTAGGTCTGTACTGACGACCGTACATGTCCGAGCGGGCTGAATTCCAGCGGGCTGTTTTAAAACAAGTCCAGGAATATTTGCCCGCTGGGAAAAGGCCCGGCGGGCAAATGTTTGCTGGAATTCGGCCCGCTCGCGCCCACACACGAGCAAACATGTCTGCTGAAACTGGCCTGCGGGCCAGTTTCAGCAGACATGTTTGCTCGTGAGTATGGGGCCTCAGACTTATACAAACAACTACTGTCTCCCATCTCTGAGAATGCTCCATCATATACATCAAAATGGGAATCTGACTTGAATCTCCAACCTGGAGACTTGGATTGGCCTCAAATATGGAAACAACAAACTCTGCTACACCCAACATCGCCTCTCTAGAAACGAATTACAAGGTTCTAACAAGATGGTACTTAGTTCCAGCTAGGATTGCTAAATTTCACCCACAATATCCTGCTCAATGCTTTAGAGGTTGCACATATATAGGTACACACCTACATATTTGGTGGACCTGCCCTATTGTTCTCATCTTCTGGAAAAAAATATTTGATCTACTATCCACCATGTTTAGCACTACCCTATTACCAGATCCAACAGTAGCCCAATGTAAACATCCCTTGTGACAGCAATAGGTGGTGACAGGTACTCTTTATGGAGGGATCGGGGTCTAAAAGACCTCCGAGCCCTCCTTTGCACTTCAAAGTATTCAGATCGCCGAAAACGGCGATTCTGAATACTGTGTACTTTTTTAAATCCGGCGCCATTGGCAGCCGAGAAACCCGGAAGTGACGGCATGACGCCGCTTCCGTGGTTTCAATGCGGAGACTGAATCAAAGCCGTTTACGGCTTAGTGTCAGTCTCCGCCTGGACACAGAACGCGGTGGATGGAGGATCGGGTCTCCCGGTGGGACGGGAGGCCCGGTCAGAGCGGCGAAAGGCGGTGGGAGGGGGAGGATGTCCCCTCCCGCTCCTCCGGCATAACAACCGAGCGGCTTTTAGCCGCATCGGTTGTTATGTTTGGATAGCCGATCGCCCGCTCTAAACAACGGTACCGGGATGATGCCTGCGGCTGCAGGCATCATCCCGGTATAACCCCCGAACGCCGCCTCGTTAATCGCGCGATAAAAAAATTTACGGCGTTAACATGGGTTTGTGTTAACGCCGTTAATAACGCATTTAACTGACAGCACTAATATATATACAACTACTTAATTAAAAATTTGTATAACCAATATGTATTATATTGTGCAATCTTCAATAAAAAATTTGAACCAAAAGAAATATTAAGGATATTAAAGGGGAAAAGCAAGGAAGAGAATAACTGGTTGGTTTGTGGTTATGCTGGATCCTTCTGAAATATAATTACTGTTGATATAAATACAAAAGGGGGGTGCACACCTTGGAGGAACAAAACCTGCGATATCAGTAGGCATGTGTAGCCCTGGTTGAGGTCCTAGGCTGCTGCCTCTCTGGTCAAGATAGGGAGATCTCTCATAAGAAGATTAATTCCTAGACATGTGTATAGGAGCTAAAGTGACAAGTGCTTTTGCGCTAATACAGACCCTCAATATGCAATAACATCAACAAAATAAATACAGTGCAGCAAAACCTAATAGTGTTTACAATACACAAAACAGAAATCAAATAAAATGGCCGTGATACTATTTCCGGTTTTCCGGATATATAAACAACACTATTACCGCCAATCAGATTCCCCAGACGAAGACACGTTACCCCGTGTCGTAACGCGTAGGGATTGGACGGACGTACACCTGGAGTGACGTAAGCTGGCGCTGTAGACGCCGCTCGTTTTTAAAATTGCTGCACGATTTTAGTTTTGTTGATGTAAGCACAGGTTTTTCTTAAATAAATTATCCCTGAGCCTACGGTACTTTACTATTGGAGCCCCTCCTTTTTGTTCTCTTTTTATCCATCTGGGTCTGAGCACTGTTTGGATCAGCTAAGGAGACGTTCTACCAGCTTGAAGGAAGGAGTAGCTGGGATTATCCATAGAGGACTGCCAGTGTGGTGTATACTAGATGCCTTTTACTATCAGCCTGGAGGTAAGAGTCCTGTGAGCCTAGTGAGGGATACGTTTTACCATCTGTTTATCACCAGCATCTTATTGAGTGGAAATTCAGAAAATCCAGCGTTTCCATTTGGCAGCACTTATATATGTCATTTATTTTGGGACTATTTTTGTACATCATCACTTTATTGTTATTATTTGTTTTTAGCATTAGTGCTATATTTGTTTTTGCCTTTTGAGTGACTTTATTGCACTTTATTGTTGGACTCATTCATCATTGAGCTTGTCAGCTCTCGTATTACTACTACTTTACCCTATTAATCACTTACCACTTATAGTTTGGTCCCCATTGTGGTTACACTTATCATATCTGTGTGATACGTTGCGCAGAATCCCACTTATTATTGATGTGTATAGGAGCGCCTTGTAAAAACAATAGTCAACATCACATATACCCAACTCTGTATCTTGGCCTAGGCCAACAAGGCCCAGGCCAAGGGCAGCACTTTGCAGGGGGGCAACATGAAAAGAGTACCCGCCGGCTTGCGCTACACTTTTTGTGGACTGGGCCACAAGTCAAAGCGCTTGCACTGCTGCAGGTATGATAGAGGGATGGTGCAGACACAAGGGACACTGACATAATCACCTATACCTGGCTGGTAGGTATCAGGACTCTCCCGCAATCCTTTGCTTGTGTCAGTTGTACATATTAAGGAATCTTAATTTTTATTCTGTTGATGAGAAAAATAAACAGATAGATTTATTTGTTCCTGCCCCCAATCCTTCCTTTGCTCACTGCCTGGACCACATACCTTCATCACTGTGCTATATGTTTTCTGCATCCTCTTAGTCCTCCATAAATTTAGCAGACATGTGTGCTTAAAGTAGAACTATAGTCAACACTTTTTTTCCATTTTGGATAGAGTAAGGTATGGTAATAGCCCCTGTTAATTAATTTTTTACCATCCATTAATTTGCCTTAATTTCCTACCCCATAGTCAAACAGGAAGGGAGGGGAAATCTCTGCAGATTAAGGGAAACCCTCCAACCCCCCCCCCCCCCCCAAGGCCCTCAGGGCAGGGCAGGTCTTACACAGAAAGGGGTGTGGCCTTGACAGGAAGGGGAGGATCATATTTAAATTAGGGGTTGCACGAGTTTAGCGAGGCCTAGGGCAGCACAAAACCTAAATACACCACTACATATACCCAACACATTTTGGGGGGATGACATGCGAAGAAGAATAAAAATAGAATATAAAAAACCATCAAAGACACAAAATATTAATATAAAACATGCTGAAGACAATAAAGGTATAATAAAAATACATATAGAGAAAATGAGTTATAGGGGAATTATAGAAATATAAATAAAGCCGACTAATTTTACAGAACAGTAGTAATAGTAGTAATAATAGATACAATTAAATGATAATATAATTCATTTCACAGGACAAATCTACTGAATTGCATGGATTTATATAACGTATATCCTACTTTATAATCAATTATATAAATTTTGTCATCTGTCGATTTATTATCAAGGTTGTCTATTATATAGTTACTGTAAAAGATCCATTATAAACTATAACATTTTTATATATCATATACATTTTACAAAATATATAAAAAAAAAAAAAATTGTGAAATGAGTCAAAAGCAATGAAATTAATTCCATAGAGGATGAAAGGAAAAAGACAGTACACTGACCTTGAGCAACAAATTGTAAAGGAATCAGGAAGAAATGCACGTTATAGTCTGAATTGAGGCTGGCTTAGTGCTGTGGAGCATAAAGAAATACAATAAGTGTTGATAATAGTGTTCTGACACTATATCTTCATGCTGCATGGTCCTAATTCAGGCTTTAAAGTAATTCTTCCTGATTTCCGTTAAATTAGTTGTTTAAGGTCAGTTTACCAACCTTCTTCTTGTACCCTCTATGGTGATATTTCATTTTTGTTCAATAAACTATTCAAACAAACCTCCAAGCGAGATGACCATTTTTGGGCACTCCTGTTAAATATTCTCTTTTTATTTTATATTCAAGTATAAACAAAAACACATGATAAAAGTCGTATTCCTATATCTAACTTCCTTATTCCATCACATCTATACATGTGTTCTCCTTATCCCCACCCATTCCCCCAGAACAGCAACACCAAACAAAGCAAAGAAGAAAGGGGGGGGAGGGCAGGGGGTAAAACCTCTCCTCTCCCTCTCCCTAATACCCTACACCTCCATCAAATTCCTTCAACCTCCAGATTACTTAAAGCAGAGCTCCACCAAGGAAAACTTTTTTTTTTAAAATGCTGAAAAAATATATATATATATTTGTATACATACCTGAGTGCCTGTTGCCAGATCGTCCTAATCTGCCACTTCCTGATCCGAGGTCCGTCTTCATTCTTCTGTTCCTCAGCTGCCTTCTGTGGAATGGTGGAGCGTTGTCTTCTGGGACATTGTGTGTGTCCCAGGAGACATCATCCAATCACGGCGCGCCGCACGGCTCGCGCATGCGCAGAGGTGCTTCCTGATTCCCTGACCGAGGATGGCGGCAGGGCAGCTGAGACCCGAGCGTTTGCTCGGCTTCGGCTACCATCATCGCGGGCACCCTGGACAGGTAAGTCTCCTTAGTAAAAGTCAGCAGCTACAGTGTTAGCTGCTGACTTTTTTTTTTTTTTTTTCACCGGACCTCCGCTTTAAACTCCGTCCATTTTCCCCATATATTCCGTCTCCATCTCCAGTGAATTGCTGTATGAATTGTTTCCTCTATAGCTCTTACTATTTTGACTCTTACTACCCACTCCTTAATGCTCAGCACTTCTTGGGTCCTCCATAGATTTAGAATCAAGCTTTTAGCTGCGATTAGAAGGAATGGGGCTAGGGTGTTCCTATATTGGGGGACGATTTTCCTTGTATCGTGAAAAAAACATTCCCAGGGACCCTTTTGAATCCATTCTCTTGTGATTTGGTGGATCGCTGCTAAAATTCCCTCCCAATAAAGTTGAATCTTTGTGCATTCCCACCACAGATGCTCAAAGGTTCCGTCACATACCCTCCAACAAGTTGGGGTCCCTCTGATTTTTGGGCACTCCTAACCACATTTTAACCACTTGCGGACCACCACTCGCCGATATACGTCGGCAGAATGGCACGGTCAGGTAAATGGGCGTACCTGTACGTCCCTTTAAATTTTAGCGCGTGCCACGTGAGTTCGCTCGCAGGTTCCGGGAACTCGATATTCCCGGGAGGCCCGCGATTGCTGTCGGCAAAGACAGAACAGGGGGATGCCTTTGTAAACAAGGCATTCCCCTGTTCTGCCTAGTGACATGTCAGGGATCTACTGTTCCCTGTAATCAGGAACAGTGATCGCTGACGTGTCACTGGTAGCTCCGCCCCCTAACAGTTAGAATCACTCCCGAGGACACACTTAACCTTTTCAGCGCCACCTAGTGGTCAACCCCTTCACTGCCAGTGTCATTTTCATGTAATCAGTGCATTTTATAGCACTGATCGCTGTAAAAATGACAATGGTCCCACAATTTTGTGAAAAGTGCACGCCATAAAGTTGCAGTCACGATAAAAATCGCAGATCACCGCCATTTCTAGTAAAAAATATATAATAATAAGAATGCCCTATTATTGAGATTTTTTTTTTACCAAAAATATGGAGAAGAATGAATATCGGCCTAAACTGGGGGTATTCATTATAGCAAAAAGTACAAAATATAGCTTTTTTTCAAAATTGTCGGTCTATTTTTGTTTATAGCCCAAAAAATAAAAACTGCAGAGGTGATCAAATACAACCAAAAGAAAGTTCTATTTGTGGGAAAAAAATAGTTTGGGAGCCACGTCAGTTTAACCGGTTGCCGACCGCCGCATGTACATATACGTCCACAGAATGGCACGTACCGGCATATGGGCGTACATGTACGTCCCCGCCTTTCTGCGGGTCGGGGGTCCGATCGGGACCCCCCCCCCCGGTACATGCGGCGGTCGGAAACCCGCGGGGAACGATCCGGGATGAGGGCACGGCTTCCCCGTGCTTCACTGTGGCGGCTGCATCGATCGAGTCATCCCTTTTATAGGGAGACTCGATCGATGACATCAGACCTACAGCCACACCCCCCTACAGTTGTAAACACACACTAGGTGAAGCCTAACTCCTTCAGCGCCACCTGTGGTTAACTCCCAAACTGCAACTGTCATTTTCACAATAAAGAATGCAATTTAAATGCATTTTTTGCTGTGAAAATGACAATGGTCCCAAAAATGTGTCAAAATTGTCCGAAGTGTCCGCCATAATGTCGTAGTCACGAAAAAAATCGCTGATCGCCGCCTTTAGTAGTATACAATTTTTTTTTTATAAAAATGCAATAAAAATATCCCCTATTTTGTAAACGCTATCAATTTTGCGCAAACAATCGATAAACGCTTATTGCGATTTTTTTAATTTTTTTTACCAAAAATATGTAGAAGAATACGAATCGGCCTAAACTGAGGAAAAAAAATAATTTTATATATGTTTTTGGGGGATATTTATTACAGCAAAAGGTAAAAAATATTGATTTTTTTTCAAAATTGGCACTCTATTTTTGTTTATAGCGCAAAAAATAAAAACCTCAGAGGTGATCAAATACCACCAAAAGAAAGCTCTATTTGTGGGGAAAAAAGGACGCCAATTTTGTCTGGGAGCCACGTCGCACGACCACGCAATTGTCTGTTAAAATGACGCAGTGCCGAATCGCAAAACCTGGCTTGGGCATTTAGCTGCCTAAAGGTCCGGGGCTTAACCGGGTTAAGCGGTGCAGTGCCGAATCGCAAAAAGTGGCCCAGTCATTTGGCAGCCAAATAGTCTGGGGTTGAAGTGGTTAAGAAAAAGAAAGTATGAAGGTAAAAAAGAAAATGTGTTGAGGCAGTAAAGTAAAGGAGAAGGAATAAGACATAGAAAAAAAAGAAGGAGGGGTAGACATTAGAGAAGATGAGATAAGGAAGGGCGACTGTAAAGGGAACAAAATACAGGATGCAGAATAAAAAGTATAAGTTTAGTATATATCATAAAATATAGGATGGTAGGACTAGAGAGGATTATTGAATTAATATTAAACAAGAAATAAAGAAAAGGGATAGAAAGACTAGAGAATGTAGGGAAATGGCAATAAGAAAGGAAGAGAAGGGAGGAAAGAAAGAGTTAGGAAAAAAGGAATGATAATGGCGAGGAAAGGAGAAGGAAAAAGACAGATAGAAGAGAAGAAAAGGCAAAGGGAAGAGACAGAAGGAGAAAAGGGGAAATGGAAGAAAACAAAGGAAAATAATGGATGAAAGGGAAATGCAGGAGGAAATAGAAGGAGAGTTAACCTCCCTGGCCGTATGATTATTTCAGATTTTAGGTGCTGAAAGCTGTACATTATTATTATTTTATTATTTTTATTATTTTATATTATTTTGCAAGGAAATTTGGCGTTTTACATTGTAGGCCTGTAATTCTTAGGAATAACTCACTTAAATCTGTCTAAATAAGAGTCTAGTAGACATCCCGGTTATGATAAAGTTTAAAAAACAAAATCATAAATTATAATATAATAAATAATTATAAATAATTATAACAAATAATAATATAATTATAATAACAATTATTCAATAATGTAATCAACTCAAAATCACTGAAATTTGCTCAGTTGCAGAATTGTCTCTGTCATTACTTTTATTTTTTTATGATGAATTTCCCCACAAATCGCTATCGCTCAATTCTGCTGCTCTAGCTGCTCCAAAACTACTTTTGACATAAAGGGACACTTTTGGTTGCTATGGACAATCTACAGTTTGCAGGCAGAAAGAACAGTTTTTATAATAAAAAAGTATATGTAGGGCACTGGGCAGACCACTAGGGACAAAGGGGGTGTTTTTTTTACATACAGTACTATAATCTATACGATTACAGTATACTGTATGTAATGTGTTTATTTACTTTTTTGAATTTGGCGCCGTTTTCCGCCCTGTGCGTCGTAAAGTCGCAGGGAACGGAGATCGGCGGCACACGGGCACTGTGTGAATCGAGTGAGGACGCCGCTCGCTCACACAGCGGGGATGCATCGCAGGATCCAGGGACAAGGTAAGTAACTTTGCCTGTGGCTGCTGCGAGGCGATCCCGAGTCTGGCTCGGGGATACCGCTTTTGGTAATGAAATCTTACCCCGAGCCAGACTCGGGAATACCGCCAGGGGGGTTAAAGTAGGAAAAGACACAATTAGGCCTAGTACACACGAGAGGATTTATCCGCGGATACGGTCCACCGGACCGTATCCGTGGATAAATCCTCTCGAGGATTTCCACGGATTTGGATCCGATGGAGTGTACTCACCATCGGATCGAAATCCGCACCGAAATCCCCTCGCGATGACATGTCGCGCCGTCGCCGCGATGATGACGCGGCGACGTGCGCGACGCTGTCATAAAAGGAATTCCACGCATGCGTCGAATCATTACGACGCATGCGGGGGATCCCTTCGGACGGATCAATCCGGTGAGTCTGTACAGACCACCGGATCGATCCGCGGGAGCCAATTCAAGCGGATAGATTTGTAGACATGTCTACAAATTTTTATCTGCTGGAATTGGGAAATTTCCACGGATAAATATCCGCAGGAATGTACACACCATAGAATCTATCCGCTGAAACCGATCCGCTGAGATTTTTCAGCGGATGGATTCTATCGTGTGTACGGGGCCTCAGAAGAAAAAAATAAGAAAAAGTGGGGGTGGGTAAAAAGTAAGGGATGGAGGAAAGATTTTGAGGTAAGAAGAGAGGAAAGAATGTCATGAAAGCAAAGAATGTAAAAAGAATGTAAAAAGGATGGCAAGGGAGTCCTTTTTAATAAAAACTACTTGTCCAAGGGACTAAATTGGGGTTCCAATCCACTTGTCCTGATAACAAAAAATATTTACTAAGCTCTAGAGCAAATGCCCTTGCAGAGAGCACATTCTATTTCCCTTCTATTTTCCTGGACGTACAGGACATGAGCGCGAGAGTAGCCGAGCCTGCCCGACTATACACGAGTGTACTGCGCTCGGTATATGCCGGCGCAGTATTCAAACTCGACGCGGGAAAGAGGATCGAGCGGGGAGGACGCCGCAGAAGGACGCCAGACCCGACGAAGAGGACACCCGAAGCCGCAGACGGAAGCAGGACGAGGCCGCCGATGGACGCCGCGCAAGACACCAAAACTGTAAGTACAAAAATCTTTTTTCCACAGGAATGCGGGTCCACTTTAGGGGTTGCCGCTATACGCCGGAGAGCGCAATACCCCGATAAATACAGTAGTTTGAAACACAAAATCATAAATTATAATATAATAAATAACTATAAATAATTATGAAAAATAATAATATAATAATAATAAAAATTATTCAATAGTGTAATCAAATCAAACACACAGAAATTTGCTCAGTTGCAGAATTGTCGCTGTCATTACTTTCAGTGTTTGATGATGAATTTCCCCACAAATCACTATCGCTTGCTATGGACAATCTCCAGTTTCCAGGCAGAAAGAACAGTATATATAATATAAAAGTGCATGCAGGGCACTGGACAAAGCACTAGGGACAAAGGGGATGTGTAACTATTTGATACAGTAATGTAATCTGTAAGATTACGGTGTACTGTATGTATTGTGTGTTTTTCACTTTTTGAATTTGGCACCGAGCTCCGTCCTCGTGCATCGCAACGCTCACAGGGAACGGAGCTCGGCACTGTGAATCGAGCGGAGACACAGCTCACTCACACAGCGGGGAGACATCGCAGGATCCTGGGGACAAGGTAAGTTAGAGCTGTACATGGATCCTGTGATGCAATCCCGAGTGTGGCTCGGGGATACTGCTTTTGGTCATGAAAATTCACCCCGAGCCACACTCGGGATTACTGCTAAGGATGTTAATGATGAAATGTACCAAGTAGAATCCAATGTGTGGAACTTCTAGAGCAGGAGGAACGCACGTCGATGCTTAGCTGCTCCCTGCTTTTAACGACGAGGGTGGATGTCTATGTTTGGAGTTTTTAAAGTGTGTAAACATACAACCAATGTTTTTACAAAAATGTTCTTCCTTCTCTTTCTTTCTCAACCACTAAATTTTGCTACAGAAGTCATTGGTAATACCACTACGAGGAGAGGACACTGGAGAGCGATCTAAGGATATCCCCTGGTCCCTGGGTGACCACCAATTGATTTTTACTTCTTTTGTTATAAAGTAAGAGGGTTTACACCATCCAGAAAGTAGGGATCTTTACTTAATCAGTTCCTGACCAGCTCACGCAGATATTCTGCGGCAGAATGTCTCTCCTGGGCGAATCCTGTATATATATGGCTTCACCCAGGAGAGCCACCATAGGGCGTGTGAGCACCGCCAGATGCGGGCGCGGCGGGGAACCCGTAGAAAACATGATCTGTCATCTCCTGTAGTAAGTCCCCAGTTAGAACACACAATAGGGAACACAGTTAATCCCTTGATCGCCCCCCTAGTGTTAACCTTCCCTGCCAGTGACATTTACATAGTAATACGTGCATATTTATAGCACTGATCGCTCTGTAAATGTCAATGGTCCAAAAAATTTGTCAAAAGTGTCCGACTTGTCTGCCGCAACACTGCAAAAAATCCGCCACCGCCATTACTAGTAAAAAAAAACACACCATATGAATGCCATAAATCTTTCCCATAGTTTGTAGACGCTATAACTTTTGCGCAAACCAATCAATATACGCTTATTGTGATTTTTTTTTTGTCAAACATATGTAGAAGAATACATATCGGCCTAAACTTTATTTTTTTTAAATTGGGATATTTACTATAGCAAAAAGTAAAAGATATTGGGGTTATTTACTAAAGGCAAATCCACTTTGCACTACAAGTGCAAACTACAAGTGCAAATTGCACTTGAAATTGCACTGAAAGTACACTTGGAAGTGCAGTCGCTGTAGATCCGAGGGGGACATGCAAGGAAAATAAAAAACAGAATCTTGCACAAGATTGCATAATAAAATCAGCAGAGCTTCCTCTCATTTCAGATCTACCCCTCAAATTTACAGAGACTGCACTTCCAAGTGCACTTTGTCCTTGTAGTTTGCATTTGTAGTGCAAAGTGGATTTGCTTTTCGTAAATAACCCCAAATTGTGTTTTTTTTCTAAATTGTCGCTCTTTTTTGGCTTATAGTGCAAAAATCAAATACCACCAAAAAGAGCTCAATTTGTGGAAAAAAAAAGGATGTCAATTTTGTTTGAGTACAATGTCGCACGACCACAAAATTGTCAGTTAAAGTGACGCAGTGCTGTATCGCAAAAAATGCCCGGGTCATTGAGCAGTCAAATCTTCAGGGGGTGAAGGGGTTAACACGTGATGACCTGGTGACACCGAGCGAACATTGTTGCTGAAGATAGAGCAAGGCACTTTTGTACGTGCTGAAAGGACATTCACATTGAATACTATCACTAGTTTATTTGAGACTGAGCATTATATTATTTGGATAATTGTTTTTTCATTATAGACATAAGTGTTGTATTAGAGTAAATTATTTAATTTGCAAGTGCTTTTTAACACACAGAGCCATCACTCTTGTGTGTTACTTTTCTGGAGCAATTGCCCTAGCAGAGTGCAACTGCACTTTCAAAGTGCACAGTCTTTTTGCCTTCAGTAACTCAACGTTCAATGTGTCAAATAACACAACAGTGCTACAAGCCTCCTTAGAAATACTTAGCAAAAAGCATAATGTGAAACTAATCAATTAAACACCCACAAATAACTCTATAAATAACACCAATGTGTCAAAAAACAAAACAGCGCTACAAGTGGCCCTGGAAATACTTAACAATACACATAATGTGTAACTAATCAATTAAACACCCACAAATAACTCTAAAAATAACATATAAAACAATAATGTGGTGCTCCACATGTGAACAAATAAAAAAATGTGTCCAAATGTGGACCTATGAAGTTCAGAGTATAAATGAATATACGATAAATAAACAGTCAATGACGTGAAAATAGTAATAATAAGTAAAAAAAAAAGTGTGAATAGAAAGAATAAAAAAGAAAACTGTTCAAAATGAATAAATCAAAGTTCATGGATAAACATTGTGGGATGGTCCATCATAAGAAATGAATTATGTGCATAAAAAAGTCTCTGTGGAGCAATCAACAAATGACAAGGGGGTAGATTCAGGTACGTGCGCTTCTTCTTACGGTGGCGCAGTGTATCGTATTTACGCTACGCCGCCGTAACTTACAGGAGCAAGTGCAGTATTCACAAAGCACTTGCTCCGTAAGTTGCGGCGGCAAAGGGTAAATGGGGCCGACGTAAGCGCACGTAATTCAAATGTGGAAGGGGGGGCGTGTTTTATGTAAATGTATGATGACCTGACGTGATTGACGTTTTGTACGGACGGCGCATGTGCCGTCCGTGTACAAATGCCAGTGTGCATTGCTTCCAAGTACGGCGCAACGACGTATTGGTTTTGACGTGAACGTAAATTACGTCCAGCCCTATTCGCGAACGACTTACGCAAACAACGTAAAAAATTCAAATTTCGAAGCGGGAACGACGTCCATACTTAACATTGGCTGCGCCTCCTAATAGCAGGAGCAACCTTACGCAGAAAAAGCCTTTACGCAAACGACGTAAAAAACTACCGAGGGGCGCACGTACGTTTGTGAATCGGCGTATCTAGGTAATTTGCATATTCTACGCCGAAAACAACGGAAGCGCCCCTAGCGGCCAACGTAATATTGCACACAATTCTACACCGCCGCATTCAAGTTACGTCGGCGGAGAAAGACTATTTTTTTCACGTATCTGCCTTTGAGAATCGGCGTAACGATACTGGAGATACGCCGCCGTAAATGCTACGTGAATCTACCCCAAGGTTGGCACTCTTACCAGAAATTATGTACAGCATGTGAGTCAAACAGGCAGTCGTGAGGGAGTACCTCAATGACAACCGGAAAGGAAGGTTGATGTTTAGAGGATGAGCCCCATCCGGTTTTGAGGGAAAGGTTCCAAAATCAAAAGACAGGCTCCAGAATGTGTGGTGGACCTCATCAGATGATACAGTGATCCATGGTGGTAGGTATAAAAAACAAAACAACCGCACATAGTGTGACACTGTGTCCAGGTGACAGGTGCGGGACACACCTGGACACAGTGTTACACTAAAATCCAAGAATCCATTACATCATTATACAATGTTAAATGTGTGTGTTTCTGTAATATAATTGTACCAAATGCTTTCGTTATAGCGCCGCTTGGCACTTCCATGACCCGCTGGAGTTCTCTTCCGGGGGGGGGGGGGGGGGGGGGGGGGCGAGATCCCCCACTGACATCGGGGAAAAGAGGAGGAGAGCAGCGGGAGGTCAGCTGAGCACTGAGTAGCGCTGTACCGAAGGTATTTGGCACAATTATATTACAGAAACACACACATTTAACATTATATAATACTGTACTAGAGTGGATTCTAGGATTTTACAAACACTTTAAACTAGGGCTTATTTTCTGGGTAGGGCTTATGCTGCAGCCATTCCCGAAAATCACAGTAGGTCTTATTTTCGGGGAAACACTGGTATATATACAGATATATACAGATAATGTACAGATTCAGGCTGAATATATATATATATATATGTAACGCTACCCCGGGAGGAGCCGCTGGTTAGATTTGGGATCGGCGTATACTGTGTCTAGGGGTGATGGTGGTGCTGAGAGCAATAATACAATGTCCAGAATGGTTGGTTGATGTTTTCAAATGCCCCTGGAAGAAGTCTGCTATTGGACGAAACGGCGTAGGGAGGAGCGGCGTGCTGACGTCACCATTGTACACCTTCACGACCATCCGGAAAGACGGGCAGATTGTGAGAGCCGGCCGGCTATTTACTATCTACACGTATTTTTTATTCTACTTACTTGTAAGTTTAACCAGTACTTTTATTAAATTGCTTTTTAAGACAGTACTACTCTATGTTGGCATCATTTCTTTTCCTCCTGAGCTATCGTGTGCGGGGTGACTTGCTTGAGACCCATTTGTGAAGATTTAGGTGGAGACTACACACAGGAATTTCTGGGAAGCAGCAGGGCTATTGAGCCAGATGCACTGGTGATCTCATTAGAGATCAAATCAATCTGGTAAGCATATTTGAAATAAGAGGTGGAGGCTTTCTTCTATCCTGCTGATTTATACGGTTTCCTGGAATTTTCTTGGCACTTATTTTTGATATACCTTGGATACACATGGGAATCCAAACACCATATGAACTCTTGAATATTTATCACTATTTTCTGTTTTGCACAGGTGTTTTCATTTAATATTGTCACCTTTTATGTTATATGAATTTGATCAGCACTATTTGACACCATAGGTGTTTTTACATGTATTAACCACGTGTGCACATGCAGCGCAGCATATTTTACTTTTGACGTTTTCAAATGCTTTATTCTCCGGTCAAACACGACCAACATGTCAACTCGAGATAGACAGGATAGGTTGGTGAAGGAAGAGCAACTTCACAGAATCAGGCTATGGATAATAAAGGCAGTCCTGCCCTTTAGCAATTGTATTCGTCTATGTCGCCACTCCAGCCGGAGTGGGTGAAGTGCCCCTGGACAGAACTCTCTCACAGGCCTGGCAGCCAGAGCGCCACTTTGAGTTTCTGGGAGGAACAAGTCTCTGCCACCGACTTGGCTCTAATTGAATTAGGATATTGAGATGAGACCTCTGCCACAGGCCTAGTAATTCAGAGTTAGAACAATAGAGCAAATCCTCCTAGTATGTCTTTTGGGGTCACCGACTGACAGTTTGGATGCAACCTGTCAGTGTCCGGTCACCCAGATCCCCGATGGTTCGTTCAAGCCCTGTTGGATCACCTGCCTCCGGGTTCTCCTCAGACCGATCCCCCACCGAACAGCACCCAGCTTGGGATCTTCTCAATAGGTACGGGAACCCAGTAAGTCACTGGGGTCCCCTGGCAGCATCAGTTGCTCCGGGCTATGAGAGCCCAGAGTCAGGAACTCCGCGTAGCACGCGACCCCGGCCTGGTAGGCCATAGTGGTGGGGCCCGTGATGTGCGCACACCCTAAAGGTGGGTGCCGCACCTGGAACCAGGAACCAAGAACCCTGAAAAACGGCCTCCGCCACCGAAATACCCCTCCCCAGCATACGCCGCAAGGGGAAAACTCCTCTAATTGGCCACCTGCCGCCCAGAGATGAGATTGCATCTCTGGGGCACATACTGACTCACAGGAAATCCAGATTTGGCAACAGCCAAAAAAATTAAGCCAAAACTAATTAAAAAAATTAGTTTTTCCAGAAAATTCCCTCTTAAAATTGGGGTCCGTGTTATACGCCGGCGCGTGTTATACGCCGGCGTGTGTTCTACACCGATAAATACGGTAATATGAGGTCAAACCTTAATGCCACGTACACACGATCGGTTCATCCGATGAAAACGGACCGATGGATTTTTTCATCAGATATCCGATGAAGCCGACTTTCATCAGTCTTGCCTACACACCATCAGTTAAAAATCCGATCCTGTCCAACGCGGTGACGTAAAACACAACAACGTGCAGAGAAAAATGAAGTTCAATGCTTCCGAGCATGCGTTGACTTGATTTTGAGCATGCGTGGATTTTTGACCGATGGATTTCCCCAGAGACGATCGTTTTTTTCTATTGTTTTTATAACCATCAGAAAATTTTAAAACAGGTTCCATTTTTTTTCACCGATGGGAAAAAAACGATGGGGCCCACACACGATCGGTTCGTCCGATGATTACGGTCCATCGGTCCGTTTTCATCAGACGAACTGATCGTGTGTACAGGGCATAAGAGTTTCAATTTGTATGCAATCAGGTAGGCCCTTGCACTACATGGTTTTGGTAAACCTGAAGAGAAAAACCTGCAGGAAAACTGATGTAGCTAGATTCACGTACGGCGGCGCTTCTTTAGGTCGGCGTAGCGCATCCCATTTGCACTACGCCGACGTAAGATAGTGAGGCAAGTACTGTTTTCACAAAGCACTTGCCTCCTAAGTTACGTCAGCGTAGCGCAAATGGCCCGGCGTAACCCCGCCTAATTCAAAATAGGCAGGTAGGGGGCGTGTTGTATGGTAATGAATTCACGATTCATTACCATACATGTAAATGAAGCGCCGATCGTACGTATCACGTCGCAAATACTCCTTGCTTTCGACGTGAACGTAGCCTACGCCCAGCCCCATTCTGAATCGGCTTACGCAAACGACGTAAACGGCGTGAAATTCGACGGCTGTCCCGACGTCCATATTTAACATTGGCTGTGCCATCTTTTTGGTGGTTTATCTTTACGCCTGAAAAACGCCTTACGTAAACAGCGTATCTTACTGCGACGGGCGTACGTACATTCGTGAATAGGAGTATCTTGCTCATTTACATATTCTCGGCGTAAATCGACGTACACGCCCCTAGCGGCCAGCGTAAATATGCAGCTAAGGCCTCGTACACACGACCGAGAAACTCGACGGGCGAAACACATCGTTTTCCTCATCGAGTTCCTTGTTAGGCTTGTCAAGGAACTCGACAAGCTTGCTTTGCGTACACACAGTCAAGCCAAAATCTCCTCGTTCTCAAACGCGGTGACATACAACACATAAAACGGCAGGGGAAGTTAAATTCCACTGGCTAAACTCTTGGGGCTGCTTTTGCTAATCTCATGTGTTTGCGTGTTAAGTAAAAGTTTGTTAAGAAACGATTTGCACTTTTCAGTCTGTTACAGCTTGAAAAATGTGTTCTCTCCATTACAAATGCTACAGTGGGTGACCGCGATATTGTGTCAATCTCGCTCCCTTTCTCGGCGAGACTGAGCACCTACGAGCCCCATCGCGGGAGCCAGCGCCGAGCTGGCTTGCCGCGATGGAGACAACGCCGTCATAGAAGCGACGGGAGATCCGACTTGGATTCCCGCCAATTCTAGCTTCGGCATTTGGTATGCATTCCTGAGAGGGAGAACTCCACGCCAAATTTTAAATAAAAAACCGGCATGGGTTCCCCCCCCCCAGGAGCATACCAGGCCCTTTGGTCTGGTATGGGTTGTAAGGAGACCCCCCCTACTCCGAAAAACCGACGTAGGGGGTCCCATACCAGACCCGTATCCAAAGCACGCTACCCGGCCGGCCAGGAAGGCAGTGGGGACGAGCGAGCACCCCCCCTCCTGAGCCGTACCAGGCTGCATGCCCTCAACATGGGGGGGTCGGGTGCTCTGGGGCAGAGGGGCGCACTGCGGGGCCCCCCCACCCCAGAGCACCCTGTCCCCATGTTGATAAGGACAGGGCCTCTTCCCGACAACCCTGTCCGTTGGGCGTCGGGGTCTGCGGGCGGGGGGCTTATCGGAAGCTGGGAGCCCCCTCAAATAAGGGGGCCCCCAGATACCGGCCCCCCACCCTAAGTGAATGGATATGGGGTACATCCTACCCATTTACCTGGAGGCAAAATGTTAAAGTTAATAAACACACCACACAGGGTTTTTAAAATAATTTATTTGTCTGCTCCGGAGGCCCCCTGTCTTCTTTAGCTCTTTAACCAGGGGGGGCTTCTTCTTCCGCTCTCCGGGGGTCTTCTCCTGCTCTCCGGGGGTCTGCTCCGCTTTCCAGGGGTCTTCTTCGCTCTCCGCTGTTGACTCGGCGCACCCCGGTTCTTCCTCCCGCTGTCCGGTGCCTTCTCCTTCAGGGCTGGCCGCCGCTATACTAGCGGCGGCCAGTCCGCTGTTCTGTGACGTCTTCTTCTCTTCTTCTGCCTTCTCCCGATGTTGACACGACGCCTCTTCTCGCTGCAATGACGGGTGCGCGGCTTGCATCTGACTTATATAGGTCTCACAGTCCCATCATGCTCAGGTACCTACCCACGTGATACCTACCCACGTGGGTAGGTAACGGAGCATGATGGGACTGTGACGTCGTAGGTGGCCTATATAAGTCGGTGCGAGCCGCCGCACCCGGCATTGCAGCGGGAGGAAGCGACGTGTCAACACCTAAAGGAACGAAGACAGCAGAAGAAGAAGAAGCAACAAGACAGAAGAAGCAAGAAGACAGAAGCCGACAGAAGCACACCACCCCCCGCCGAAGACGTCGGAGGAAGCCCGCCGGGGGGTGGGCGCTTTTATAAAAGCAACCCCCCCCAGCGGCGGAAGAGAACCAGATGGCGAAGAAGAGCGGCATCCACCCCCCCCCCCGCGCAGAAGACGTTGGAGGAAGCCCTCCGGGGCGGGTCACTTTTATAAAAGCGACCCCCCCGGCGGCGGAAGAGAACCAGATGGCGGGAAGAAGAGCGGCCCCCCACCCGAAGACGTCAAAGAAGCAAGCCCCCCTCGATGAAAGAGCTAAAGAAGAGAGGGGGGGGGCCCGGAGCAGACTAATAAAATATTTTAATACCCTGTGTTGTTTATTTGTGTTTAAACTTTGCTTGCAGGTGAATGGGTAGGGGTACGATGTACCCCATACTCATTCACTTAGGGTGGGGGGGCCGGTATCTGGGGGCCCCCTTATTAAAGGGGGCTCCCAGATTCCGATAAGCCTCCCGCCCACATACCCCGACAACCAACGGCCAGGGTTGTCGGGAAGGGGCCCTGTCCTCATCAACATGGGGACAGGGTGTTCTGGGGGGGGCTGCAGTGCGCCCCCCTGCCCCAGAGCACCTGACCCCCCCATGTTGAGGGCATGCTGCCTGGTACGGCTCAGGAGGGGGGGGGCGCTCGCTCGCCCCCACCCCTTTCCTGACCGGCCGGGCGGCGTGCTTTGGATACGGGTCTGGTATGGATTGTGGGGGGACCCCCCTACGTCGGTTTTTCGGCGTAGGGGGGGTCTCCTTGCAACCCATACCAGACCTAAGGGCCCGGTATGCCCCCGAGGGGGGAACCCATGCCGGATTTTTATTTAAAATCCGGCGGGGAGTTCCCCCTCAGGATTCATACCAAACGCCGCCCACGTGTAGAATTGCCGGGAATCCAAGTCGGATCCCCGTCGCTTCTATGACGCGCTCGCTGGAATGTGCTTTTACTATTCCAGCGAGTGCGAGATGTCGGCACCCTGTCGCCGAGAATCAGCGCGATGCTGTCGTGCTAAAAACACATTCTCGGCGGCAGGTACTGTACTTTTACTCCCGTCTCATACTTTATTCTGAGCAAGCGCGGGTTTCTTAGCATACACACGCTCGAGTTTCTCGTCGGAATCCAGCCCGACCAGGAACTCGATGAGCCAATTTGAGACTCCCGTCGAGGAAATAGAGAACTTGCTCTCTTTTTGGCTCGTCGAGTTCCTTGACGAAAATGTACACACGACCGATTCCCTAGCAAAAAAATATCTCCCAGCAAGTTTCTTGCTGGTTTTTGCCGAGAAACTTGGTGGTGTGTACGAGGCCTTAGATACGACGACGTAGGAGACTTACGCCGGTGCATTGCCATGAATTGCGATTTGCCATGAAATGTGATGGTCCGCCTCCATCACATCCTATTGGCTCACTCCTGTCACGTGACATATTTAAACGTCATCAGTCTCAGCTAGGCTATCATAGGGAGAGGATCTCCTCTCCCTGTGATAGCTGAAGGTGCACGGAGCTGGTGCTATATGAGGCAGGAGAAAGCCCCTCAGGCTGTGTGTCGAGGTATATACATCATGCACAGCATGTAACTGGGAGCAGGCAGTGCAGTAGTGTTGGGCTTGTGGTGTAACATATTACATATACTGTTAGGAAGGAGAAGCCAGTGTGATATGCACAGCTCTGTGAGGAGCAGCCTGTGTTGCAGTGAGTGCATTGCTGGTGTAACAATGTATAGAAACAATGATCTCACACACATCTATAGGCTGCCTCTCCCCTCCTCCTGCTCTCAGGCTGTGTGACCAGCAGCACACACACACACACACACACCATGGGCAGCCTGTATAATGGAGCAGCCTCCCATCTGCCTGCCCCCCTCTCCTCTCTCTTAGCCCTTTGAAGAGCTGCATGGGGGTTGACCTCCCTGGGTGCGCGAGTAAGGTAAATTTACTACTGCGCATACAGGTCTACGCTAACAGCTCCGTGCAGCTTCAGCTATCACAGGGAGAGGAGATCCTCTCCTTATGATAGCCTAGCTGAGACTGATGACGTTTGTCACGTGACAGGAGTGAGCCAATAGGATGTGATGGAGGCGGACCATCACATTTCATGGCAAATCGCATTTCATGGCAATGCACCGGTCGTATCTTGGCAACTTAGCATGCGCTTAAAGATACGACGGCGCGGATTCGGACTTACGACTGCGTATCTACTGATACGCCGCCGTAAGTCTTTGTGAATCTGGCTAATAGTGTGTACGGGGCTTTACCTGTAGGTACAAGTTAAATAGTGGACTTAACCTCTACTTTTAAGCTAGGGATGTAAGGAAGCTAAGAGAAGCAGCTTTAGGCACAGCAGAGTGAAACCCCTTGCCTTTTTGTTTCATGGCTTAAATGAAGAGGTTTCCCACTTTTCCGATGAAATTGGAAAAATCCCTTAATCTAAAAGCAAGCCCTGATTGAGATCCTTCTGGGAGTCTGCTGATGCACTTGGAGCTGTTAGGCGATACATGTTTAAGTTCACAGATACATGTGTGAGATGTTCCTTTAAGAAGAAAAGGCCCCTTTCAAGAAATAGGAATATTTCCTGTCCTTGGTAAATATATTGTGCGGAGAAATCCCACAATAAAGATCCTGAACTCTGACAACCCAAAACCACAAAACTATTTGAACTTTTATCAGATTTTTTTGAGTGCCGGTTATTAAATAGCCCAATGTCACTCAGCTACGCACGGCATTTATTATCTGTACAACCTGTCACTTTTGGAAGTCAGTGGTCTCGACAGAAAGAGGAGCGTTATGTTCTGTAATTGCATCCACTGAGTAGGGCTGTGTCATGTAACCTGAAAGATGGGCTCTTTGGAAAGACACGATGCCTCATATAGAGACGCATTTTTTTTTAAAAAGCTCAGGGAAAAAAATACTCTTTCTTAAGAATAATGACAACCTCATAACATATGGAGGATGGAAGCAGCTGAGAGAGAAATGCATCTAACAGAGATGGCCAAGGCTTCTTACTAGGTTTGTCAGGCTGTCAGCAAAGTGACTCCATCAGTTGGTGTTTATTCAAACTAAACCTTCTATTCAAAAAGGTGCATAAATGAAAATGTTGTACCTTTAATGTGTTCATTGTTTGAGAGCCCTGGGAACCCCTAAACCCAGGGTGTTCTGATCTGTACATACAGACTTGAGAAAGTAAAGTCAAATGATGGTCTTTGTCTTCCCCATTCATTGGTCTTTAACCACTTCAGTCTCGGAAGAATTTATCACCTTCCTGACCAGAGCACTTTTTGCGATACGGCACTGCATCCCTTTAACTGACAACTGCGCGGTCGTGCAACGTTGTATCCAAACAAAATTGACGTCCTATTTTCCCCACAAATAGAGCTTTCTATTGGTGGTATTTGATCACCTCTGCGGTTTTTATTTTTTATGCTGTAAACAAAAAAAATTCAATATTTTTTATTTTTTGCTATGATAAATATCCCCAAAAAACATCTAAAAAAACAAATTTCTTTCTCAGTTTAGGCCAATATGTATTCTTCTACATATTTTTGGTAAAAAATTGCAATAAGAGTATATTCATTGGTTTGCGCAAAGGTTATAGCGTCTACAAAATAGAGGGATAGTTTTATGGCATTTTTATTATTATTTTTTTTTATTAGTAATGGCGGCGATCAGCGATGTTTATCATGACTGCGACATTATGGCGGACACATCGGACATTTTTGACACTATTCTGGGACCATTGTCATTTATACAGCGATCAGTGCTATACAAATGCACTGATTACTGTGTAAATTACACTATCAGGGAAGGGGTTAAACACTAGGGGGCGATGAAGGGGTTAAGTGTGTCCTAGGGAGTGATTCTAACGGTGGGGGCTGGCCTACAAGTGACACAACAGTGATCGCTCCTCCCGATAACAGGGAGCAGTAGATCACTGTCCTGTCACTAGGCAGAACAGGAAAATGCCTTGTTTACATAGGCATCTCCCTGCTCTGCAGCTCTGTGACACGATCGTGGGACACCGCTGGACATTGTTTTGAGCAGCCGTACCATTCTGCCAACGTATATCTTTGTTAGTTGGTCGGCAAGTTGTTAAACATAATGGACAGCCTCAGAGATACATAATAAAATGCTGAAGACAGTAGAGTTCATGCTTTCAGTTAACATTGTTTTTTTACAGTTCCCCCAGGTTCCAGGGCTCCTGGGGCACTCAAAAAGCCATTAATAGCTACAGTATCTGACAATAGTGAGTACACCCCTCACATTTTTTGTAAATATTTTATTATATCTTTAACCCCAAACACACCTCCAAGCAGGGCCGTCTTTAATATGGTTTGGGCCCTGGGCAAACATTTTTTTGGGCCCCCCTCCAGCTTATTTTGGGCCTGGCTGGTTCACATGTATGTGTTTTGGCGGCCCTCATTTGTGCAGGCACAGCAGTCCATTATTTTGAATGGGCTGCCATGCCTTTGTTTCCTGCAGAAAAAAGGTGCATTCAGCATTTTAAAAATACAGTTGCCTTGAAATCCATTCTGCTTTTGCACCATGCTACTTACCTGCAGTTCTTAAATTCTTTTTAAAAGCGTGACCTAAACGTCTAAAAATGCAGCAAGTTTGACAGTGTTTGTACAGGGGCGGATGCTTTTCCCAAAGGGATGACCAATGCTGACCAGTGCTTTTCCCAAAGGGGCAGATGCTTTTCTCAAATGCTCACATGTATGGTTATACATTCAACACAAAACACTGCTCAATATGACATCCCCCTCTTTGAGAAAAGCACTGCCCATCATAAAGCAGTGGCCATCATGTGGTCTCTTATAACCATATCCGCCCCTTTGAATAAAGTATCCACCCCTTGCTGAATAGAGCGAGCGGAGAGTGGCGTGTATAAGCAGCCCCGAGCATCGGGAGCAAGTGCCGTGTTCATTGCGCATGCTCCGTTTACAGCTGACGAACAGCTGTTCAGGCTCGGAGATTTCCGAGGTCTCCGACTGCACAGGTGTGGCACCTGCGCAGTAGAGGCCAGACCCTATCCGATAGGGGAACCATCTCGAAAAAACACCGGCATGCCCGTGCCGTTCCTTCAGAGCCGTGCAGTAAACAGCAACTCCCACGCACATGCATGGGAGTAATGTCACCACCAGCTCAGCCATTCATATCGCTGAAGCCCGCAAACCTGGAAAGAAGACCAGGTGAAGATTGAAGAGCTTTCAGTGGTGACAGCACGCTACTGTAGGGCTTTGTTTTCATGATTTGTTTTATTTATTTATTTTGATTTGTTTCACTACTGCTATACACACAAATCCACTAAATAAATGAAGCAGGAAAATCCATGCACTGCAGTTTCACAGGTACAGATTCCTCTCCAGCAAGGAGAACCGTGAGCAGCAAAGAGAGAGAGAGAGAGACTTGTAAAGCGCAACACATGCGAACTGAATCGCCTCTGGGCGCTGTATCCATTTCATGGGTAAGGAACCCCTTGACCTCAGAAGAGATGGGTTTTAATCTTTCTCCCGAAGGCCAAGTGGTCCGACTCCAGTCGGATGGTGGTTGGTAGTGCATTCCACAGGCGAGGTCCCTGGACTGCAAATCTTCGATCCCCTTTGGACTTGTATCTGGCTTTGGGTATCTGGAGAAGGTTTTGATTGGTGGATCGCAGAATGCGATTGGGGTTATGGGCTTTTATTTTTTCGCATAGATATTGGGGGGCGTTGCCTTGAATACACTTATGTATTAGGCAAAGTGCCTTGAAAGTGATTCTGTCTTTTACTGGCAACCAATGAAGGGATCTCAGTGAAGGTGAGATTGATTTCCATGGTTTTTTCCCAGTCACTAGTCGAGTGGCCGTATTTTGAACGACTTGCAGACGAGTGATTTGGTATTTGGGGAGTCCTAGATAGAGGGCATTTGCGTAGTCGAGTCTGGAACTGATGATTGTTCCCACCACGACTGCAATGTCCTCTTTCGGGATAAAGGGCGTGAGTCTGCATAGTAGGCGCAGCAGATGGTGGGATCCGCTGACTACTGACCCTATTTGTGCATCCATTGTCATGTAGGTATCGAAAATGACTCCGAGACTTTTGACTTTGGTGCTAGGGGTGATAGTTTTACCCAGAATGGGTGGGGGAGTCCATGTTGACGCGGGGTGATTTTTCCGGTTAGCGTGAAACAGGAGAAGTTCTGTTTTCGAACCATTGAGTTTAAGATAACTGTTTGTCATTAGAATGAGGCATTTCTCTAGTCCAAGAGAATGATCCTTTTTGTTGCAGATGCGGAAATACAGTTGTGTGTCGTCTGCATAGGAGTGGTAAAGTAACTTCTGGTTACTGATGATTTCAAAGAGAGGGCGAAGATAGATATTAAACAATACGGGCGATAAGAGAGATCCCTGAGGGACTCCGCATGACACCGTACGTTTTTCAGAAGTGAAAGACCCCAGTTTCACTATTTGTAATCGGTTTTCCAAGAAGGAGGAGAACCAGGGTAAAACACCTTCAGCGACTCTGGCTACTTCAGCTAGCCTAGCCAGTAGTAGTCCGTGGTCTACAGTGTCAAAAGCCGCGCTTAGGTCCAGCAGTATCAGGAGACAAGATTCTCCTTCGTCTGCGGCCTCTAGAGCGTCATCATATATTTTGAGCAGCGCCGTTTCTGTTCCGTGACCCGGACGGAAGCCTGATTGAAACGGATCGAGTAATTTATGGGTGTCTAAATGCAGTTGCAGCTGTTGTACAACTACTTTCTCCATTACCTTGGAGAAGACATTTAGAGCTGTTATGGGCCTCCGGTTGTTTGGGTCTTTGGGGTCGAGGGTAGTTTTTTTTAGAATTGGTTTTATTGTACCTCGTTTTAGCAAGGTGGGCACCATGCCCTCCTTGAATGATTGGTTATTGAGCTGCGTGATAGCTGGTGCCAGTATATCGGCACTTTCTTTCAGCAGTTTAGTGGGGATGATATCATTGGGTGCTGTGCTATTACGCAGAGTCCCGATGATGTTTTTAGTGGCATTGATGGAAATGGGTTTTAGAGTGAATTTTGGTGATTGCGACGGATTTATGTGGGTATTAGGTTTGTGATTTGGGGGGGAGTTGGTGACGGTTCCATTTTGCTGAATACTTTCACAGATTTTTTCAATTTTATTAATGAAATAATCCGATAATTTGTTGCAAAATTCTTGTGAATCAGAATTGGGGGCCTCTAAACAAGCAGGATTCATAGTCTGAGTGACCAGCTTGAAGAGTTCTCGGGGGGCGGTTAAGGGCATTTGCGATGATGTTGGAGAAATTATTTTTTTTGGCCGTGAAGATTTCTTTGTGATATTTCTTTGTTATTATCTTGTAAATGGTGTGGTTTTTATCTGAAGAGCACCTTTTCCACGCAGCTTCTGCTCTTCTACGCTCTTGCTTTAGCAACGTCAGCTGGTCATTAAACCAGCTGGAGTTGTTTTTCCGGATGCAAGTTTTGCGTTTTGGTGCTACTAAGTCAGCTGACTGTAGTAGCACCTTGTTGATGGCGTCAAGTGTTTCTGTGGCTGTTAGTTTTAGTTGGGTTGTTTTTATTTTGTTCCCTAGTGTTGTTTTGAAGAGTTCCGAGTGGAGCTTCTTCTGAGATCTAGTCCAGTGAGTTGTCACCGGTTTTGTCATTTTTTTCGGGCTGGCATTTTTGGTGATTGTGAATTTGATGGCATGGTGATAGGTCCATGGTTGCGGCTCATTTCCCAGGACGTCAATTTCCAAATCTTGTTTGAAAATGAGATCGAGCGTATGGCAAAGTAGTGACTTCAACAAATCTCACTAAAAAGTCAGTGCATTAGACAAACTTACACTGCATATATACAGCTATTAAAGCAATATTAAACTCAAAAACAAACATTTAAAGCGGTTGTAAACCCATCGATGTAACACTTAAAAAAACTATTAACATTCCCGGCATGCCGGGAATGCTAACTGCACATTGGTTGTGCTCTCAACCAAACTGTCAAACCATCCAATGGCTGGTGTCATAACTGATCACATGTGCAGCTTCATGGCAGTTGAAGATTGAACAAAGGCCAAGATGGCAGCTTCCTTGGCTGAAAAAGATAGGAGGGTTTACAACCGCTTTAACATATTGCAGCTTACTAATCCTTAGATGTGGTGGCTGCATTCATGTTCTTTTTTTTTTTTCAGGTTGTTTTCCCCTGTTTTCACCTGGTGATCTGGCCAGTAACACACCTCCTGTATGAAAGTGCCCACATACGCATTTTCCTGCTTCATTTATTTTGTGTATTTGTGTGTATAGCAGTAGTGAAACAAATCAAAATAAATAAATAAAACAAATCATGAAAACAAAGCCCTACAGTGGCGTGCTGTCACCACTGAAAGCTCTTCAATCTTCACCTGGTCTTTTTTCCAGGTTTGCGGGCTTCAGCGATATGAATGGCTGAGCTGGTGGTGACATCACTCCCATGCATGTGCGTGGGAGTTGCTGTTTACTGCACGGCTCTGAAGGAACGGCACGGGCATGCCAGTGTTTTTTCAAGATGGTTCCCCTATCGGATAGGGTCTGGCCTCTACTGCGCAGGCGCCACACCTGTGCAGTCGGAGACCTCGGAAATCTCCGAGCCTGAACAGCTGTTCCTCAGCTGTAAACGGAGCATGCGATCCGAAGACCCCCGTGACATATGACCTCTGCAGCTCAGCCTTACCTGCATTACTCGTAGTGTAGCCTATACAGCTCATACTGACCAGTTCACAGCAGGTTGCTGCACGCATCAGGGAGAGAGTCGAGAGAAGAAAAAATAGGAAAGCAACCGCGCTAATATATTAGGTGATGAAAAGTGACTACTACTGAGTGGCAATCAAATGTGATAAAGTGAAGCTGCGTCTTACTGGATATATACAAACAGTGAAAACATATGGAAAAAAACAAGATGCGCTACACATAATACAATGTAAACAAATATCCAAAATCTAATGAAATAAATCATTCGTGAATAATTGTGGAATGTGAATGGACAGCAAATATTCAGAAACAGTCCTTAGTGAAAACAAAAAAAGTCCTTTCACCAGTGATTATAAAAAGAAAAGTCCATATTGATAAGTGACAATCCAAAAGAAGAGACCTCCACCAAACGAGTATTGAATCTGCTTACCAGATTCCCGGTGGTCTCTTAGTTAAAAGAAGACCCCAGGTAGCATGAAGATTTTAAACTCTGCAGAGTCAAAGCTTGAAGGGCAATCAGGCAAACGATCTCGGTTGCACTCCAGTGTTAGGGGATACGATGACCATACAACATAGAAGATATAGGAGGCCACAATAGTGTAAATCCGTAAAGAATTATTTTATTTAAAAGTTAGTAACAAAAACGCACTTACAATTTAGTAGTGTTTAACAGGCTTATCAAGTAAAGCTCCGGCCGGAAGCAGACAAAACAGCCCATCAAATGGTGTGGAAAATATGCAGACAACGGGGGGGTGATACCGATGTGAAAGCACGTTCCGCCCGACCTGGTTTCGCGACAAATCACTTCCTCTGGGGCACAGGCAACACACCGAATCACCCCCCTTAAAATAGCAAACAAACGCCAGAATGGGAGGAGCCAACGTCACCTACCACGCCTGCGCATGACTGGACGGTCCAAGCCTCATTCTGGGACCAACCAGTGCTAATGCGCATGCGCCGGCGGGACGCATGTCAGCAAACGCTTATGGCGGCGCTAGCAAGCTCCCATAGTGCATAGTTGCGACATAAACATAAAAAGGAGAAGAAGGGTCCCGGAGCATAGCAACAAGCCGCTGCGGGAAACAATAAGCTAAAAAATCATTACTGGGGCGCGGGGATTACTTCCGCGTCACGTGGTCACACACGACCACGTGACACGTCAGCGGCGTGATGACGTGACTGGGCGGAGGAGCCCCGCGTCCCAAATGCAAATTGAAAAACAGAATTTCTGTATAGGGAATGTCAGCCAAGCCTCGTTTTGATAAAAACCAAGGGAGCCTGTCCTGAATAAGGTGATTATAGTCTGTACCCTGGATTTGTCTGCTCCTTTCAGTATGTGGTTTTGTACACCTGTATGTGCTCATTATTAGGGCCCTTACTGAGTGAAAGTTTATTATGCCAGTCACCTTTATGTTTTGACTAAGATTCGTTTCCCAGCTTAAACATCCACATTGGGACACAGTTTTTTACATAACCCCCTTTTTCTAGGTTTTTATTATAGTTAGGGGTTATTGTTAATTTTTAAATTTTAAATTTTATATTGTGTAGTCATGTCGACTTTGCCGTTTTATTATATTTTATTTTATACTATATTTTTAACAAATATATTTAAGCCGGCCACAGCAGATGAGATCAGTGATTATTTTTGCTGTAACCACCGGTTCTCTTGCTGTTTCCGGTTTCTGGATTGTCTGTCCGGCCTCTGTCAACGGAGTTGCTCGATTGGTTGGGATATGACCAGCTGATCGGCTCCCTTGGTTTTTATCAAAACGAGGCTTGGCTGACATTCCCTATACAGAAATTCTGTTTTTCAATTTGCATTTGGGACGCGGGGCTCCTCCGCCCAGTCACGTCATCACGCCGCTGACGTGTCACGTGGTCGTGTGTGACCACGTGACGCGGAAGTAATCCCCGCGCCCCAGTAATGATTTTTTAGCTTATTGTTTCCCGCAGCGGCTTGTTGCTATGCTGCGGGACCCTTCTTCTCCTTTTTATGTTTATGTCGCAACTATGCACTATGGGAGCTTGCTAGCGCCGCCATAAGCGTTTGCTGACATGCGTCCCGCCGGCGCATGCGCATTAGCACTGGTTGGTCCCAGAATGAGGCTTGGACCGTCCAGTCATGCGCAGGCGTGGTAGGTGACGTTGGCTCCTCCCATTCTGGCGTTTGTTTGCTATTTTAAGGGGGGTGATTCGGTGTGTTGCCTGTGCCCCAGAGGAAGCGATTTGTCGCGAAACCAGGTCGGGCGGAACGTGCTTTCACATCGGTATCACCCCCCGTTGTCTGCATATTTTCCACACCATTTGATGGGCTGTTTTGTCTGCTTCCGGCCGGAGCTTTACTTGATAAGCCTGTTAAACACTACTAAATTGTAAGTGCGTTTTTGTTACTAACTTTTAAATAAAATAATTCTTTACGGATTTACACTATTGTGGCCTCCTATATCTTCTATGTTGTATGGTCATCGTATCCCCTAACACTGGAGTGCAACCGAGATCGTTTGCCTGATTGCCCTTCAAGCTTTGACTCTGCAGAGTTTAAAATCTTCATGCTACCTGGGGTCTTCTTTTAACTAAGAGACCACCGGGAATCTGGTAAGCAGATTCAATACTCGTTTGGTGGAGGTCTCTTCTTTTGGATTGTCACTTATCAATATGGACTTTTCTTTTTATAATCACTGGTGAAAGGACTTTTTTTGTTTTCACTAAGGACTGTTTCCGAATATTTGCTGTCCATTCACATTCCACAATTATTCACGAATGATTTATTTCATTAGATTTTGGATATTTGTTTACATTGTATTATGTGTAGCGCATCTTGTTTTTTTCCATATGTTTTCACTGTTTGTATATATCCAGTAAGACGCAGCTTCACTTTATCACATTTGATTGCCACTCAGTAGTAGTCACTTTTCATCACCTAATATATTAGCGCGGTTGCTTTCCTATTTTTTCTATACTTGTTTTATATATCTCACAACCGCAGCTTTTTTTCTTTCCATTTTATTATGGATGTTTTTGACTTTCGTTCCAAACGAGTAGTTAACTTGGAAGGGGTTTTTGACTCCACCCCCACCACCCCAGGTACTGATGTAGGGGGTCTGTTTTTGCGACTTAAAAACTTATTGGTAGCCGAAATACACACCCAATGGGATGTCGCTTTCCTAGAGACTTACATTAAGGGGTCTATGGTACCACGAAGCCTCAGATGGGAAGTGTCGCCCCACCAGGGTGACGCTGACCTTGTCGGTTGGTACAACTACTTTAATGAGTCAGGTATAGCCTTCTTGCGATTCCTCCTGAAAAGAAGGGTCGACAAGTTGGCTAGGTTGGATGAAGACATTAAGCTTGTTAAAGAGGTCCTTACACCGTTTAAAGACGGAGCTGAGTATAATACACTGTCTACCAACCTGCTCAAAACACTGGATAAGGAGGAGAAAGAACAAAAAGCCAAAAAGAAAAAGAAGTTCATGAGGGATAGTGATGACTACAAATCAGGTCTTGTATTCTTATGGCAGAAAAAACTCTCCCTCACCAATGAGGGTGATTTAACCATGGATACTACGCCACTACCTTCCAGTGGTGCGATCCCCTCTTTGTTAAATATCTCCTCAGTACCACGTGTCATTTCACACCCCTCTAGTCAGGGGGTCCCAACCCAAGTTCCCACCAACACCCGGAAAACTAAAGGTCCTCCCAAGGGACCTAACCAGAGGGGACAAGGCTCCAAAGGGCCCTATAATGGGAATAATTTAGGACGTGGGGTGGTGCATTATGACCAACCATCATCCCCACGGACGTGGACGAGAATTCCAACTAACCAGAGAGTACCGCCTCCTAATATGGGCTTTCCTGGTTCCAACTATGGGTTTCAACAGGATTATGGTCAAGGTGGTTATGGGTTCAATGTACCAACACAGAACCGCTTCCGGCCCTTATCCAATTTTGATAACATGAACGGTTATACACCTGGTAGGGAGGGTTTTGGTTTTCCCAATCCAATGGGGAACCCATTCCCCTACCCTCCAGGTTATTTAGATATGTCTGGGACTCATCAGGCTCCCAATTATCCTGTCAACCCTCCTATCAATTCATTTAACCAGAATTGGGATTTTCGCAGGGTCCCTCCCAATCAGGGAGGCAACATAGGACGAAGAGAGGCACCCGAGGGGGGAGGAGGGCCCAGTCGTCCAAAGCGAAAGAGAACCTAGGAATAGGCATTTTTAATCTTAGCCAACAGACATTGACGAATTCAGAGACTAAGCTTTTGGATAAGGGACTGAAATATGCCCCACCCAGGAATCTTAGCAAGTTCCAAACATATATGGACGTACACAAATTTACCAGACGCCTAAGTATAAAGAGATACTTTCTCTCCAACCCCCTTTCTAGTCAGCAGACCATTAATGAGTTTCAACACTCACCTTTGGCTAATGCCTCACTATTCAACCCACCAGGTGCCCTGGCCCCGAGCATTAGGGTATTCAGGGATGTCGTCCTGAACGATTTGGATAAGCTTAAGATACGCAAATCCAACTTGAACAGAGACTTGACTAACGGTCTTGAATCCCTATGTCTCAATAAGTCGCTAGTAATTAGACCGGCTGACAAGGGTGGAGGTATTGTCATCCTTGATCAGAGCGACTATTTGAAAGAGATGCATCGTTTGGTCGACGATGAGGACACATACACTCCCCTTAATAGGGATCCAGTGGTGAGTTATAAGAAAGAACTTGAAGGGTTGGTTAAGCAGGGATTCCAGGGTGGCATTCTAAACAGTAAGGAGGCCTTTTTTCTGGTACCGAGTGCCCCCAGGACCCCCGTCATCTATTACTTACCTAAAATCCACAAAAGTCAGACTTGCCCCCCGGGAAGGCCCATTGTAAGTGGTATTGATTCCATCACGTCCCGGGTGGGCAAGTACATTGACTTTTTCCTGCAACCACTTGTGCAGAAAATCCCCTCGTACATCAGAGATACAAAACAGGTGATTAACACACTAGCCAGTATCTCTCCCAAGCCAGGTATATGGATGGTCACAGCTGATGTGACCTCCCTCTACACCATAATTCCACATCATTTGGGATTTGAGGCAGTACAACTATATCTGACAAGAGAATCTGGTCTTGTACAGATGCAGATAGAGTTTATTATGACCCTATTAAAATATGCGGCCAGTCACAACTATTTCCTGTTTGATAACATCTTTTATAGACAGGATAGGGGTGTGGCCATGGGGGCTAAATATGCCCCCAGCTTGGCTAATCTGTTCATGGCCAAGTGGGAGGAGGACGTCATCGATTGCCAACGTCGACCAGAGATAATACTCTGGTCGAGGTATATCGATGACGTCCTCCTCCTTTGGGACGGTGGCGAATCTGATCTTCTTGAATTTATGACCCATCTGAATCAGAACACCAGGGGCATTAAATTTAATTATGAATCCAGCCAACAGTCTATCCATTTTTTGGATCTCCAGATCACCATCGATAATGGGAGATTTGTGACATCTACCTTCTTTAAACCAACTGACCGCAACTCATACATACCTTTGGACAGCTGCCATTTGCCAGCATGGCTTAAATCTGTCCCTTTGGGCCAGTTTATGCGCCTCAAACGCAATTGTTCTAACACTCTGATGTTTTAAGAACAGGCCTTAGTCCTTTCTAAGAGGTTTGAGGAGAAGGGGTATGATAGGTCCACTCTCTCACAGGCAATGGAGAGAGCTAGAAACACCGAAAGGCCTACACTATTGGCAGAAAAGGTTAAAGGACCTCCAACCGAGGGTTTTTCTCTGCCCTTCATCACCACATTTTCCGCTCAACACTTCAGCGTTAAGAAACTTATCCAGAAGCATTGGCACATTTTGACAACTGACCAAATCTTAGCGCCATTGCTTCCAGCTAGACCTAATGTGGTGTTTAGGGGTGCGTCTACTATTGGGAGCCGTATTGCTCCGAGTGTACATGATCCCCCTAGGGCCACTAGGACATTCCTTGAGAACCTCACGGGGTATTTTAGGTGCAAACGATGCCAAGTTTGCTCTCTAAATAGCTGCCAAAATAGAAAGATTTGTTCCTTTCAATCCACGGCAACCAATAAAACTTTTGAGGTCGAACCGTTTATAACCTGTTCAACTAAGGGGGTGATATACCTTATTCAGTGCCCTTGCGGCTTGCAGTACATTGGCGGCACCAAGAGAGCCTTGTCAGTTAGGCTAAATGAGCATATTGCTAAAATTAGGGCAGGATTTGATAAACACTCCGTTTCCAGACATTTTGATTTAAAACATAATAGAGACCCCTCCAAGACGTTGTTTGTCGGGATTGACAAATACCGCCCACATTGGAGAGGCAGTAACCTTGTTCGTGAAATATCTAAGCAAGAAATGGCATGGATCCATAGAGTTAAAACCTACACGCCATTTGGGCTGAATATCGACACAGATATTAACGCTTTTATAAACAACTCTTAGATTTATTCACCCAGTTCACATTATGTCATCATGTGCCTTTTTTAATCTGATGTTATTATCATACCATGCATTATGCAAGTGTATATGGTCTCTCTGAATAGTGTTCCAATCATGTCCTGAATAAGGTGATTATAGTCTGTACCCTGGATTTGTCTGCTCCTTTCAGTATGTGGTTTTGTACACCTGTATGTGCTCATTATTAGGGCCCTTACTGAGTGAAAGTTTATTATGCCAGTCACCTTTATGTTTTGACTAAGATTCGTTTCCCAGCTTAAACATCCACATTGGGACACAGTTTTTTACATAACCCCCTTTTTCTAGGTTTTTATTATAGTTAGGGGTTATTGTTAATTTTTAAATTTTAAATTTTATATTGTGTAGTCATGTCGACTTTGCCGTTTTATTATATTTTATTTTATACTATATTTTTAACAAATATATTTAAGCCGGCCACAGCAGATGAGATCAGTGATTATTTTTGCTGTAACCACCGGTTCTCTTGCTGTTTCCGGTTTCTGGATTGTCTGTCCGGCCTCTGTCAACGGAGTTGCTCGATTGGTTGGGATATGACCAGCTGATCGGCTCCCTTGGTTTTTATCAAAACGAGGCTTGGCTGACATTCCCTATACAGAAATTCTGTTTTTCAATTTGCATTTGGGACGCGGGGCTCCTCCGCCCAGTCACGTCATCACGCCGCTGACGTGTCACGTGGTCGTGTGTGACCACGTGACGCGGAAGTAATCCCCGCGCCCCAGTAATGATTTTTTAGCTTATTGTTTCCCGCAGCGGCTTGTTGCTATGCTGCGGGACCCTTCTTCTCCTTTTTATGTTTATGTCGCAACTATGCACTATGGGAGCTTGCTAGCGCCGCCATAAGCGTTTGCTGACATGCGTCCCGCCGGCGCATGCGCATTAGCACTGGTTGGTCCCAGAATGAGGCTTGGACCGTCCAGTCATGCGCAGGCGTGGTAGGTGACGTTGGCTCCTCCCATTCTGGCGTTTGTTTGCTATTTTAAGGGGGGTGATTCGGTGTGTTGCCTGTGCCCCAGAGGAAGCGATTTGTCGCGAAACCAGGTCGGGCGGAACGTGCTTTCACATCGGTATCACCCCCCGTTGTCTGCATATTTTCCACACCATTTGATGGGCTGTTTTGTCTGCTTCCGGCCGGAGCTTTACTTGATAAGCCTGTTAAACACTACTAAATTGTAAGTGCGTTTTTGTTACTAACTTTTAAATAAAATAATTCTTTACGGATTTACACTATTGTGGTCTCCTATATCTTCTATGTTGTATGGTCATCGTATCCCCTAACACTGGAGTGCAACCGAGATCGTTTGCCTGATTGCCCTTCAAGCTTTGACTCTGCAGAGTTTAAAATCTTCATGCTACCTGGGGTCTTCTTTTAACTAAGAGACCACCGGGAATCTGGTAAGCAGATTCAATACTCGTTTGGTGGAGGTCTCTTCTTTTGGATTGTCACTTATCAATATGGACTTTTCTTTTTATAATCACTGGTGAAAGGACTTTTTTTGTTTTCACTAAGGACTGTTCACATTCCACAATTATTCACGAATGATTTATTTCATTAGATTTTGGATATTTGTTTACATTGTATTATGTGTAGCGCATCTTGTTTTTTTCCAGAGAGTCGAGAGAGGATGACGTGAGAGCCGCTTGCTCCGCTGCCCGACCATTTCCACACTCGCGAGCGGGGATCTCCGTGCTCAGCTTGGCCGCAGTGTCATTCCCGCCTCCTCCTGGACCCGGCGACCCCTGTGCTGGACGTCACATGTCCCGCGTTCTCGGCATTGGACTAGTGGGACGCCCATCATAGGAGCCGAGTCCCGGAGGCGGGACTAGGTGTACGACAATAACGTCGATCTCGGCCGCGCTGCATAAGCTGGAGATCGTTCCCCGCTGCCCGTGGAAACGGCTCGGGGCTAATAATGCTATTAGAGAATATCAAGACTCTGGGCTTTTCGGGGGCACATTCGGCGCTCCAGCCCCCCCAGCCAGTGCCTCCAGATGCCCCTGTTCAGAGTGCATGTGTCAGTGACCTCACTGGCTGTATCTAAAGTAAATATCTCTTAAACAGTGCACGTTTAGGAGATATTTATAGTATCTATAGGTAAACCTTATTATAGGCTTACACATAGGTAAAAATAATACATGGGAGTTTACTCCAACTTTAATTCACCTCTCTGTTGGTTCCTGTATCTCTTCACCGGTCTTCAGCTCACCAGTCATCGGGAGGCGGCTTTGACCTGTGAAAACAAAGCCTTGTTACTCTACCAAGTTGGTTGCCAAGTTGGAAAAGTAAAGCTGACCATACTGTACATCCTTAGAAATGTTTTTTGAACACTCATATGAAAATTCATAAGACCTTTCGATTTTGCCATTATTAAAAATCTGTTTAAAAGCCCTTAAACTTTTGTCCAGACTTGCTACTTCAATCCCAGATGCATTAAGTAGGTTTCTTTTGTGCCTAGAATATTCACATTTCAATATGTATGCTTTTTCCTGAACAAAAAACACATTCACAGCTAGATCTGTTAATGCAAGAAAAATATTCCATTCTGCTCCTTTGAATTTTCTTGTCACTGCTGTTGAAAACTTTCATTGATTTCACCCCAGTAACCATTAGAGAATCAAATGAACGCTCAAAACTAAATGTTTCAGTTTTACTGGTTTATGGGAAGCTCAAAGTCCTTCTATGGGATAAAACTGTTCTCCCTCCCATTCCTTCCTCGGGTTTCCCACCCCCTCTAAGCTTTAGCACAAAGAAAAACCAAAAGGAAAATCTCTAAATGCCTTTTTTTACTGACCCAAAGACGCGGTCATGTGACGTTGCCAGCCCAAGCTTCTTCTGCTTACTTCCTGGAAGAGTCATTTTTTGGGTGATCCATATACTGTAATTCCTGAATGATGTGGTAAGAGTTAAAATATAAACAAACATATGCAATCTACAGGTGGTCCCCTAGTTACAAACATCCGACTTACAAACGACTCCTACTTACAAACGGAGGGAGACAACAGGAAGTGAGAGGAAATCTACCCCTAGGAAGGGAAAAAGGTACCTCCACTGAAGCTTTATCACCAGTCTATGTTTCCCTAAAAACACCAAATTTCCAAAATCCAATTGTCATTGGGACAGAAAGTGAGGTGAAATCTTCTGAACACGGGCACAAACAGCAAAACAAATGTCACAGGGGTGTTAAGCCTTCCCTATTTTATCCAAAAAATGTAATATTCGTTTTTTTGGCTGGAGCTTCACATAAAAAATGTACCTGTTCCGATTTACATACAAATTCAACTTAAGTACAAACCTACAGACCCTATCTTGTTTGTAACCCGGGGACTGCCTGTACTTAGTTGTGTACTAAATAACTGAATATATAGGTGGATTCAGAGAGAGTTAGGCCGGAATCTGCGCCGTCCTAAGTTTAAGTGTATTCTCAAACTGAGATACACTTAAACCTAGCTAAGATACGACAGCCTGCACCATCGTATCTTAGGGTGCAATATTTAGGCTGGCCGCTAGGTGGCGCTTCCGTTGAGTTTGGTGTAGAATATGTAAATGCCTAGATACGCCGATTCACGAATGTATGTGCGCCCGTCGCAGTAAAGATACTCTGTTTACGTAAGGCATTTTTTGTAAAGTTATTCCATCAAATAGCTGGCCTAGTCAATGTTAAGTATGGCCGTCGTTCCCGCGTCGAAATTTGTAAATTTTACGTTGTTTGCGTAAGTCGTCCGTGAATAGGGCTGGATGCAATTTACGTTCACGTCGAAACCAATACATCCTTGCGGCGTACTTTGGTGCAATGCACACTGGGATATGTACACGGACGACGTCAGGTCACACCACATTAACATAAAACACGCCCCCTCATCCTAATTTGAATTAGGCGCGCTTACGCCGGCCCTATTTACGCTACGCCATCGTAAGTTAGGAGGAAAGTACTTTGTGAATACAGTACTTGCCTCTCTGACTTAATGCGGTGTAGCGTAAATACGATACGCTATGCCGCCTTAAAGTTGCGGCGCTCTATATGAATCTAGCTAATAGTCCATAAACCACCACCAGATCTCCAATAGTGAAAGTGAGATTGCTTTTTGATAAATGTGAAAAATTATGGTGCCTTCTCTCACCAGGTACTAGGGAAACATTCTATTTACCGGACAGACATGACACCCATAACAGGTAGTCTTTTAGAGCATGGGTAGCAAAGGATGTATCCTCCAATGGAAAATGTCCCAGGACTATATACTGTAACTGCCAACAAAGGTTTACAAATCATATATGTCAAGGAGAAAAGAGAGATCTCTTCATAGTGTATCTTTTAAGTTTTTAATTCTCCACAATAAAATATATACACATTTTGGCTCTGTTTGTGTGACAGGTCACTTCCGCCATCTCTCTGGAACGCAATCGGTGTGCCTGCTTGTTGTTATGGGCATTTCAAGATTTACTGAACTGTAAATGTATTATTTATTGTAGAAAATTAAAAAGTTAAAAGCTACACTATGAGGAGCTCTCTCTTTCCTCCTTGACAAATATGATTTGTAAACCTTCGTTGGCGGTTATATTGTCTTGGGCCATTTTTCATTGGAGGAAACATCCCTTGCTACCCATGCTCTATATAGTGTGAGTAACCTCCGTGCCAAACAAATAAAATTATAAATGAAATAAAAATTTGTATGAAAATAGTATGAAAAAATCTGCTCCCCCTGCAAAGTGATGTTTCACCTGAATATAAGTAGAGTGGGATAGGGGGCACTACTTGACAATATCACAATGATGAGTAATGTGAACCTGTGAAACTGAGTAATTGTCATTTAATGTGTGACAGCGCCGAAAGCTAAAAATTGTCCTGGGCAGGAAAGGGGTGAAAGTGTCTGGTATTGAAATGGTTAAAGGAAGGAATGGCGACTGGTAATCTCTTGATAATCTTCAGCTACCCTTGATCCTAGTCCCTGCGTTTTCTACTCTCCTGCTGTCTGATTACTCATTGCTGACTCATCTTGTCCCTGGATTTCTCCTTGGTAATCTCCTGATCATGACCTTGACTCAATGCTGTATCCTGGCCTAGGCCAAAAAGGCCCAGGCCTAGGGCAGCACGAAAATAGTCCCCGCCGGCTTGCGCTTCACTGTTAGGCAAATTAGTCTAGCGCCCCCATAAATCGGCCACACTGCTTCCGCTATGCGGATGGCCGGCATTCCGCACCTGTGGGAGGGGGCGCCGCCTCTAATTTTGACTGTCCTATAAACCTGGACCACAAACCTTCCTCACTGTACTATATGTTTCTGCTGCACCATTGGCATGAATATATCTTCTTAGTCCTCTCCATAAAATTTTCAGAAATATGTGCTTAAATTAGGGGGTGCACAAGTTTAGTCAGGCCTAGGGCAGCACAAAACCTAAATACACTATGGCGGAACGAGCGGCTTGCTGAAGTCATCATCCTCATCTGCTCGTTTTCCATATGGACGGGTTTTCCTGTTTGCGTCCGGGCCAGCGCAACAGGTTCAAGGCTGGTCTTAGGCCGCGTACACACGACCGTTTTTTTTTGGCAGAATCCAGCAAGAAACTCGATGGGAGACGTATTCTGCCGAGAAAACCGGTCGTGTGTACACTTTTCGCCGAGAAACCCGTCGGGAAACTCGTCGAGCCAAAAAGAGAGCATGTTCTCTATTTCCTCGTCGGGCAATGGGAAAATTTGGCTCGACGAGTTTTTTGACAGCCGAACAAGGAACTCGACGGGGAAAACAATGTGTTTCGCCCGTCGAGTTTCTCGGACGCGTGTACACTGCCTCCTACTTACCAAATGTGAGTTTTTTACTGTTTGTTTTATTTTAATAAAAGCCATTGGTTTTACACTATCGAGGCATCTGCTTTACTTGCATGATACCATATCATCTGATGCCCCGTTGTGGAGTTTGTCGTATTACCACGTCGTATTACAACGTCACGGATGCAGTGTTCATCCTGTTTGCCGGGTTTAACATCCATGCTGGTTTAGGTCCTAATCACACAGGACCGACCATTGGCTCTGGTAAGCAGTTTACTTGGATTATGGTGGTGGAATTCACTTGAAGCTGTTGATCCCAGGAAGAAAGCATAGCTGATATCTTGGAACATCACTGGGTGTTTATTCACAGCAGTTTTATGGACTTTCATTTATATATATATATATATATATATATATATATATATATATATATATATATATATATATTTATATACACATTTTTATATGTAATTTTTTGTTTGTTTCCTTGGACCTCACTGTGTGCATGCTGTTTTATACCCTTACAAATTTACTGTCACTTCACTGATGTTATTAGCCCATTGCAGGGTTTATGTTTTATGATTTGTTTATCATTGAATTTATGATCTTAATTTGGTATTATTCGTGCACGTTGGTCATTCCAAATAAGTTCATGGTTTATGTTTCTTTATCTATTTTCCACGTTTGGGGTGGGGGTGATTGAGTGAGTGAGTGATTGAGTCACCTTCCCCGCAAAGGTGGTCTTGACACTAGCGCAACTATATATATTTTTCTCACTTTTTTTCACTGTTATGTTATCAGGTTAGTTGCTGCTTAGCTATTAGAGCTTCAGGCCATTTAAAACCTTTATTATCTTAGCGCAGTTTCTTTTTTCCATTTTCCACTAAATGCACTACTGCCTTGACTTGTTAATCGACCACGCTTCTGTCTGATCTACCGTGTATGACCCTGGCTTGGCTCCAGACCATGTCTATTATTCCAATCTTCTACCTCCTGCATGACTTCTGCTTGGCTGCAAGATCACATCTCTTCCACCTACCTTTCCTCAGGTCCTAGCAACCCTCCCATCCAGATCTATACCTTGCACCACCATACCACAAGTGCATGAACTGCCTACCACAATTCCTTTCATGGGTGTTCCCAAGACCTTTATCTGCTGCCCAGGGCACTGTCCCTGTGGATCAACTCCACAGACAACTACCAACCATGCTGAACTCCGGCCCCCCGTGCTACCCTAAGCCTTGCAAACATGCTTCCATACTCAGATTTGTTGAGACCAGAGCGGCAAGGGAAGCCCTCTCTTCAATATGGCCTCTAAACAGGTATGTGACAGTATTATCTGCCTATGTCGAAAGAGGAGTTTCCCTAGTAAACACTTTATACCAGCAGATTGTGGCCCTTACACAAGCCGGGAAGAACCTGAAGGATGGTTACTTCCAGTTGGAAAGCTGACTTCAGAACTTGACTGTCTCTTCTGCTAAAACTGTTCCTAGCCATTTAGAAAGTGCTCCTGCATTAGTCTTCACTTCCAGGGATCGCCAACTAGCAACTCCTACCACAGTGATACCACCACCAGAACCTTAGGTGCCAACCTCTGAACGCTTTTTAGGAGACTGATGGTGGCAAATAATGCTATACATCCCAGGAGTTATCAGGGGGCTAAGGTGTTTTTTTTTTTCCAGCTAAGCACACCCTCCTGTCGGCATGCCTGAGCTAAGAGCAGATGGATTTCAGGAATTAAATGCTACATAAATAATCTGCCCTCACTTAAAATGGCCACTACCAGAAATGCTAGTAGGGTGTTTTTCAAAGTGATTTCTCAGCAAATTAAAACACGTAGACACGTAGGAATATTGAGTTTGCTTTGACTATTAAAAATGTTGTTTTGTACTGCTCAGATGCAACATACTTTAGCTTTAAAAAAATGGAAATACAATTTATTTTACCTGACGTATCCTGCACCTTTCATGTGAAGCTTCCCCTGAGCTCACACTTTAGTATTGCAGACCTTATAATGCATCTAAAGATGGTACTTTTTGGATAGACTAGGGAAAGGTTTTTGGTGGCATTTTTTTGGTGGCAAGAAAAGATTTCACTCACTTTGTAGAGCTTTCATACTTAAAAATATTATGATAAAACTTTGAAACAAACCACTTTTTTTGATGTGTCTATGAGACAGGAATTAAAGAAAAAACTCTCCTCCACATAAGCAGATGGCCCGAAAAACAGACACGGGTTTTAACCTTTTTAACGCAACCCAAAAACCGAAAAAAAAATAAAAGTTTTAGCTTTAGATTTATTTAAATACGTTTACAGTTGGCTCAAGGAACTTTCACTTTCCTGCATGTCTTTCCCCTTTTTACTTTTAAGAGACAGGATCAATCAGATTCTGACTGATCTCTAATAGGATAGCTAGCTTTCATAGACCTACCTCACCCACCTCAATAGGCACAACTATATAAACACGTCCAATGTAAACTTGCATTTTTGTATAATGATCATTTCTAAGATAGTTTACTCAGCAGTTGGGTAGTGTATGCGTGGCTGCCCGCTGTGTAATTTGCATGGGCAGCTTTATATTACATGGGCTTTCCACAAACCTTTCTCTGTACAGACTACTGAAAGGTTTATTATCTTTGTAGAATGTTGCTAAATGAGAAAAGAAATAAAAACATAGAAAACTTCAACTTCAAGAGCAACTAAATAGAATTTGGTCATTTTACTAATGTATACTATGTACTGTATATTTGTAAGTACCATAGGCGTGCACACATAGGCCCAGATTCAGGTAGATCCGTGCAATATTTGCGTGGGCAAAGGGCAACGATTTTTGCTCTGCGCCCACGCAAATATTTTGATATGCCCGCGATTCACGGAGCAGTAGCTCCGTAAATTGCGCGGGCGATATGCTAAATAGCCGGGCGTAAGGCTGCCTAATGTAAATGATCCCGCCGGGGGCGGGAATCATTTAAATTAGGCGCGCTCCCGCGCCGAGCGAACAGCGCATGCTCCGTCGGGAAACTTTCCCGACGTGCATTGCGGCAAATGACGTCGCAAGGACGTCATTTGCTTCTAAGTGAACGTGAATGGCGTCCAGCGCCATTCACGAATCACTTACGTAAACGACGTGAAATTTAAATTTCACGAGCGGGAAGGGCGGCTATACTTTAGCATTGGTTGCCCCTGCTATAGCAGGAGCAACCTTGCGCTAAAGTCGCCGTACGGAAACTCCGTACCTTGCGTGCGCAGGGCCCGCGCAACTTTTGTGAATCGGTGGTAGTATGCAATTTGCATACTATACGCCGATCACAATGGCCGCGCCCCCTAGCGGCCAACGCAAGAATGCAGCCTGAGATATGAAGGCATAAGGAGGCTTATGTCTGTCATATCCTAGGCTGCAGTCCGCGTAGCGATGTTCCTGAATCAGGGGCATTCGCTACGCGGGAGCAAAACAGCTATTGCGCCGCGCAACCGCTTCCTGAATCTGGGCCTGGGCACACCCTAATCACCCTGTACTATGCAGATTCCCCCTGCTGCCTGGCTGCAGAGAAAGGGACTGGGGAATCTCTGTCCTCAGTCCCTTTCTCTGTCTCAAAAGTTAGACATCAGGGGTCTGTTTAGACCACTGATATTTAACCAAAGCCCCCAAACAGGGCTCCTAAAAAATATTAAAAAAAAAAATTGTAAAAAAATAATAATAATAATACAAATAAAGATAAACTACTGACACCAATTTCTGCCCTGCTGACAAAGCCCTACTGTCTTGCCCACTGCCATATATGGTATATTACACACGCATGTGTGTTTGAGCTTTGGTGTGCACACCCTAATGCAATAGGCTGCGCACACCTATGGTAAGTACCGTATATACTCGAGTATAAGCCAAGTTTTTCAGCACATTTTTTTCTTACAATTTCTCGTCCCGTCCCAGCCACCCTATGTTCTCTTACTGGTGTGATTAGCCTCACTGCAGTAGACAATCATACATGGCAAAAGGAAATAGTGGTGAAGATTTTGCAGCCCCTCAGGAAGGTGTCATTGTTTTGTTCAGTCATCCAATTTAGAAGTGAAATGAAAATCTATTTACTTTACATAATCTGATTTACTAGGAATAGCCATTTGGCTGCATAAACTCTCTTGTGTGCTACAACCCGTGACCAGCACAAACCTCCCAGAAATCAATAAAGTTATAAATACTTTACTGCCTTCATAGCTCAGCCAAGAGTACATGATGTGTGATGCCAAGAAGTCCGAATACAAACAGTAAGACTGATTTATGATACCTGGAAAGAGAAAGCTGGAATAAAAGTAGATCTATTCCCCATAATTAAATTCACTATTTCAATGCAAAAAAATAATTTTTAAAAAACAAATTATATCCAAACCCCCAAAATAAAAATGCAAATAATATTTACCACTGTCAGACAAATTGTGGCCAGGGTAAGGTGGACAGGCACCCCTATGAATACAACCATAAAACAGTAAATCTGCACCCTACACGGTGAAAGGAAATGTTTGGTCTTTTATTCACTCCTGTAAAAGCTTAAGGCTCCATGCACACTGAAGCTGATAAACTGCAGTTTATTGGCGTTTTGGCTTTTTTTTTTTTAAGCCCATAAACTGAACTCTATGTTAGCCTATGTGCCCATGCACACCTGGGCGTTTTAGTGTTAATGAGCTTTGAAGTTTATTGGCTTTTTTCTGAACGCCCGAGATTTGCGTTCAAATTCCTTTTTTTTTGGCATGAAAAAACGCAAAACGCTGAAAACCGCCAAAAAAACGCTCAAAAACGCCAGTGCCAGCGTTTTTTGCGTTTTTTAATCCATTGAAAAAAAAAAAGCTACACTGAAAAACGCTGATTAAAGCTATTGCAAAAACACAAAACAATGTTGAAAGGCTCCCTGCAAAGCTACTGGCGTTTTTTTTATAGCTTTTATCAGCTTCAGTGTGCATGGAGCCTTAGGCTTCATTTCCATGGACGTTTTTGGCTCTCCATGTTAGTCTATGGCCTCATGCCCACCATGACGTTTTTGAGCTGTAGATGGCTGAGCCGTTTTTAAGCTGCAAAAAAAAAACTAGGACCAGTGCGTTCTGAAGCTCCAGCCTTAGAGCTGTAAAAACGCCAGACGTAAAAAAAAAACCTCAAAAACGCTCCAAAAATTTGCAAAAACGCTACCGTGCCCTTTTTGAACTTGGCGCCCCTGGCGTGGCGCATTATTGGTTATAATTGACAGCAGCGAAAGCCTATGGCTGTGCTGCTTTCAATCCATCCAGTGTAGCCAATCAACGTCCAGGCTCAGAAACGAGGAGGATGACGAGGGCGAGCGCGGGACTTTCGAGGGCTCAGGTAAGTAAAACGGGGGCTCAGGGGGGGCGGTATTGTCGGATGTTTTTTCACCTTAATGCATAGGATGCATTAAGGTGAAAAAACATGAACCTTTACAACCCCTTTAAGAATATGTAAATAATTGAATGTACAGATGTAAATCCTAGCTTGATGGCATTTAGCTTGCTAAGGCACTGTGTATCATAGAAAAAAATCTTTAGAAAAATACTGTTTTTACCTCCCTTTCATCTTTTTTGAAACCTCAGTGCTGCTGATCTTCTTCGCCCACTTTGCAGTCACTTCCTGTCTCCATGCATGCTCTTCTTCAGCTGCTGCATATCACTACTTAGGGTGGGCTTTTTGCTGGTGACAACAGCCGAACATGGCTATGCAGTGAGCATCAGTACAATGCAAGAGAGCCATAGGGTGACAGGGACAATGCGTTGTCACCCCATGACAGGAAGTGTCTGAACAAGGACCTTCATGGCAGGATCAGTAGATATTATTTTAATAAGAACCTAGCAACTGAATTATTTCACAAACACGTAAGCTGATTAGGTGCTACAAAACTCAGCTCCACATTTGTTTAACCACTTCAGCCCTGGAGGATTTGGCTGCCCAATGACCGGGCCACTCTTTACGATTCGGCACTGCGTCGTTTTAACTGACAATTTGCTGGGTCATGCGATGTGGCTCCCAAACAAAATTGACGTCCTTTTTTCCCCACAAATAGAGCTTTCTTTTGGTGGTATTTGATCACCTCTGTGTTTTTTATTTTTTGCGCTATAAACAAAAAAAGAGCGACAATTTAGAAAAAAGCTATTTTTTACTTCTTGCTATAATAAATATCGGCCAAAAATATATATAAAAAAAAATTCTTTCTCAGTTTAGGACGATATGTATTCTTCTACATATTTTTGGTAAAAAAATTGCAATAAGCGTATATTGATTTGCGCAAAAATTATAGGCCCAGATTCTCGTAGAGGCGCCTATCTATAGGCGGGCGTAGCGTATCTCAGATACACTACGCCGCCGTAACTTAGTGAGGCAGGTCCCGTGTTCACAAAGAACTTGCGCCCAAAGTTACGGCGGCGTAGTGTAACTGTGCCGGCGTAAGCCCGCGTAATTCAAAGTAGGCTGGTGTGGGCGTGTTTTATGGTAATAAATAGTGACCCAGCGTGATTGACGCTTTTAACGAACGCCGCATGCGCCGTCCGTGAACGTGCGCATGCTCAAAATTACGTAGCAAACAGTCAATGCTTTCGACGTGAACGTAACTTACGTCCAGCCCCATTCACGGACGACTTACGCAAAAGACGTAAAATACGACGCTGTTCGTATGTTTCCGACGTCCATACCTAACATGACTTACCCCTGCTTTATGAGGGGTAACTTTACACCGGCTTATGTCTTACGCCAGGTGCACGTACGTTCGTGAATCGGCGTATCTAGCTAATTTGCATATTCGACGCAGAAATCTACGGAAGCGCCACCTAGCGGCCAGCGTAAATATGCAACTAAGATACGACGGTGTAAGAGACTTACGCCCCTCGTATCTAAGATAAATTTATGCGTAACTGATTCTAAGAATCAGGCGCATAGATACGACGGCTCTCATTGGGACTTTCGATGGCGTACATGGCGATACGCCATCGTAAGTCCTTTGAGAATCTGGGCCATAGTGTCTACAAAATAGGGGATAGATTTATGTCATTTTTATTAGTATTTTTTTTTTTTACTAGCGCCGATCATTTTTATCGTGACTGCGACATTATGGAGGACACATCGGACACTTTTGATGCTATTTTGGGACCATTGTCATTTATACAGCGATTAGTGCTATAAAAATGCAAATGACACTGGCAGGGAAGGGGTTAACTACTAGGAGGCGATGAAGGGGTTAAGTGTGTCCTAGGGAGCGATTCTAACTGTGGGGGGCTGGGCTACCAGTGATCACTGCTGCCGATGACAGGGAGCAGTATATCAGTGTCCTGTCACAAGGCAAAACAGTAAAATGCCTTGTTTACACAGGCATCTCCCTGTTCTGCATCTCCGTGACACGATCGCAGGACACTGGCGGACATCGAGTCTGCGGGTCCCGTGGGCAAAGTACGTTGCTTTGCGCAGCTGGTTAAAGGGGTTGTAAAGGTTTGTCTTTTATTTTCTAAATAGGTTCCTTTAACCTCCCTGGCGGTATGATTATTTCAGAAAAAACATGCTGAAAGCGGTACCATTATTTGCAAGGAAATTTGGCGTTTTATACCGTAGGCCTGTAATTCTTCGGAATACCTCACTTAAATCTGACCAAACAAGAGTCTAGTAGGCATCCCGGGTATGACATTTTTTTAAAAACAAAATGATAAATTATAATATAATAAATAATTATAAATAATTATAACAAATAATAATTTAAAAATTATTCAATAATGTAATCAACTCAAAATCACTGAAATTTGCTCAGTTGCAGAATTGTCACTGTCATTACTTTTATTTTTTTATGACGAATTTCCCCACAAATCGCTATCGCACAATTCTGCAAGTGATTATAATTTATTATCGCTGTTTTCTAGCTGCTCTAAAACCATTTTTGACATAAAAAGACACTTTTGGTTGCTATGGACAATCTACAGTTTGCAGGGAGAAAGAACAGTTTTTATTATATAAAGGTACATGTAGGGCACTGGGCAGACCACTAGGGACAAAGGGGGTGTGTTTTTTTTACATACAGTACTGTAATCTATAAGATTACAGTATACTGTATGTAATGTGTTTGTTTACCTTTTTTAATTTGGCGCCGTTCTCCGCTCCCGTGCGTCGTAACGTCGCAGGGAACAGAGATCGGCGGCACACAGAGGCACTGTGTGAATCGAGCGAGGTCCCGCTCGCTCACACAGCGCGGGGGCATCGCTGGATCCAGGGACAAGGTAAGTAACTTTGTCTGCTGCTGCAGCGAGGCAAGCCCGAGTCTGACTCGGGGTTACCGCTTTTGGTATAAAAATCTCACCCCGAGTCAGACTCGGGAATACCGCTAGGAGGGTTAAGCTAGTGCATTGTTGGTTCACTTACCCTTTCCTTTGATTTCCCTTATAAATGTTTTTTTTCTTTGTCTGAATTTCTCACTTCCTGTTTCTCCTCAGTAAGCTTTCCACCATCATCTGATGGTGGAAAGTCATTTAGAACAGCTTACTGAACAGCTTACTGAGGAGGAACAGAAAGTGAGAAATTCAGACAAAGAAAACAAAGAAAAAAAACATTTAGAAGGGAAATGGAAGGAAAAGGGTAAGTGAACCAACAATGCACTAGCTTAAAGTAACCTATTTAGAAAATAAAAAACAAACCTTTACAACCCCTTTAAGGTAGAACTATAGGCCAATTTTATTTTTATATTTTTTTTATTTTGATAGAGTAAGGAAGGCTATAACTCCTGTAAGGTTTATTTTTGCCCTCTTTTGCCCATTGGGGAGATTTCCCTTCACGTCCTTGCCCCGTAGCCAAAACAAGAAGTATGAGGAAATCCCTGCAAATAAAAGGAATTTCTTGGGGACCCCCAGGTCTCCAAAATTAGTGTTCCCATCCCATTGGAAAATCCCCTCTCTATCACTTTTTTGGGGACAATCCAAAATGTATGATTTATTTTTACTTTGACTTTTAATGATAATATTATACAGGACAAACAGAGAGGGTGAATCTCCATAACAGGGGAACAGACAGCAATAAAAACTGACAAGCATTTTATTCCCTCTTCATTCTATCCAAAAAAAAAAAAGCTTTGCCTTTAGTTAGACTTTAATTTTCTTTTGTGCTAATTTTTGTTATTCAGCTCCAGGCATTCCAGTCTTCCTCCTTTTTCCTCTTTTCATCAGCCGTTAATTTAAAGTTGTTTTTCTCCCGTCTTCCCTAGTGGCCACCACCACTCTGGCTGTCTGATGAAGTTAGACCAGCGACAAGCAACTGATTCAGCTAAAAGGACGCTTTCCTTGGTTTGTCAAAGGGGAGCTGGCCAGGGACTGGTGCATTATAATTCTGTTAAATCAAATTACAGAGGGTCTCCCCTTCCCAAGGTTAATTGAAGAGGTTCAAACACAGATCTAAACTGGAAATGAAGGTGGCTGATGGAAGATTGAAGATGACAAATGGTACATAGGAAACTGGAATGATGCATTGCTTCTGCTTTATAAAAAATGCTTTAAAAATGGTAAAACCATAAAATGAGAAGAAAAAAAAAGAAAAAAAGAAAAAAAATCTCAGACCTTTCCTATAAGCTTGTAATTATTTAAATATATATTGTTTGTAATTTGCTAAAACTGCATTTTTCATGTAGCCCACTCCTGTAGGGACCGCTGGTGAATGTGGTTCATCTCCCACCCTGCACAGCCAGTCACACAAATTTCCAAACACCCAGGCCCAGATTCTCGTAGATGGGCGTAAATTTGGGCGGGCGTAACGTATCTGATTTACGTTACGCCGCCGCTAGTTTTTCAGGCAAGTGCTTTATTCACAAAGCACTTGCGTGTAAAGTTGCGGCGGCGTAACGTAAATCACCCGGCGGAATTAAAATTCGGCGGGTAGGGGGCGTGTATCATTTAAATGAAGCGCGTCCCCGCGCCGAACGAACGGCGCATGCGCCGTCCCTAAAAAATCCCAGCGTGCATTGCTTTAAATGACGTCGCAAGGACATCATTGGTTTTGACCAGGACGTAAATTACGTCCAGCACCATTCACGGACGACTTACGCAAACGACGTAACTTTTTACATTTTCGACACGGGAACGACGGCCATACTTAACATTGACTGCGCCTCATAGACCCAGGGGCAACTTTACGCCGGGAAAAGCCTAACATAAACATTGTAACTTTACTGCGTCGGCCGCGCGTACATTCGGGAATTCGCGTATCTAGCTAATTTGCATACTTAACGGGGAAATCAACGGAAGCGCCAGAGAGCGGGCAAAAAAAAATTGCAGTTAAGATCCGACGGCGTAAAAGACTTACGCCTGTCGGATCTAAGGGATATCTATGCGTAACTGATTCTAAGAATCAGTCGCATAGATACGACGGCGCTAGGCAGAGATACGACGGCGTATCTGGAGATGCGCCGTCGTATCTCTTTTGAGAATCTGGGCCACAGAGTCAAGAAGAAGTCCTTGCACTTTGTTTTTTTTTTGTTTTTTTTTATTAGCGGAATTAAACTTGGATGGGGTTGGGGTACATATAGGATGCCCACTTGATTGAAGAAATATACATAGGGACTGAACTATATACACTCACACACACACTTGCTTGCAACTATCTCTCCCAGGACCAGCTAGCACTGATGTTGGAACCTGACACTGACTCTGTCAGGCCCAAAACAAATGCCCGTTGCAGGTAGGGACCGCAGGCCCCTATGGTGTAGCAAAAATATGATAGTCCTTGGTTCTAGCTGTCCAGCTGTCCTACATGTGGCTACTGCTCCCAGTACCACCTCTTCAGGCACTGCCAGCCCTCCCTGCTGCAGCTGCCCCTTTCCACTGCCCGTGCCAGTCCTCCTGACTGGCTCTGCACCCATCCCAGACTGCTCCATTCCAGTCCTCTCAGATATGCCTCCCAATCCTCCTGACTGTGGGTCACTCACTAGCCCTCCTGGCTGTTCCTGTTCCTACTACAGACTTGCTTGGCAGTGTTCTCCTGCTGTCCTCCTTGCTCCCAGTGCCTCCTGGCCAGGACACCTACATGATTTAAGCTTAAGGTCACCCCCCAGACTGGGGAGCTGCCTCAAAGGTCACCACAGCCTAATACTCTATCTCCAGTTCTCCTCCCCAGCTTGGCTGAACCTGTCCCCTGCCAATCCAAGTTGGGAATTAGTCAGTGCCCTCAGAATACTCCAGGCATCCCATACCTCCCCTCTCATTCTTCTAGAAGGTCCCAGAAGATTCAAGAAGTAGGGGGAGGTCTCAGTGATTCTGCCTCGGAGTCATCCAGCTCACCCTGGATTTCTGCCCAACCCAGGACAAAACACAGACCGGCTTGGCTGCCAGCCAAGCATGCAAACATTTACCTACCAGGAAGACACCCAAATGTGGTAATGTAGTCTCCTTACCCTGTCAGTGCGATCACCATTACAGTGATCTCAGCGCACCTGAGGATTTTAGGTCTCCCTTTGGACCCTCGGTAAGATGTATGAAGTGGTGCCTGTGGTCTTGGATGGTCTCCACCTCCTCGTTTCTGCATTCAGGGCACCTGTCGAGTGCCTGGTATGTCATAAATGAGCTGAACTCTAGGCAGATATGAAAAACATAAATGAATGCAGCTCATTATCACTAATACATCATTAAATGTATTTTCTGCATTAGCCTCTTTCGCACCCTCTTGTATAGCAGCTTTGGAGTGTGAAAGGAAGAAGCAGTACAAGGAGAAAATCAGTTAACCACTTAAGGACCGCCTCCTGCACCCGTGGCACGCTCCCGCGACCCGGTCCGAAGCTCCGTGACCGCGGTCACGGGACCCACGGACCCGATCGCCGCCGGAGTCCCACGATCGGTCCCCGGAGCTGAAGAACGGGGAGAGCTGTGTGTAAACACAGCTTCCCCGTTCTTCACAGTGGCACTGTCATTGATCGTCTGTTCCCTAAAATGGGGAAAGGCGATCAATGACGTCACATTTCCAGCCCCGCCCCCCCTAAAGTTAGAAACACATATGAAGTCAAACTTAACCCCTTCAGCGCCCCCTAGTGGTTAACTTCCAAACTGCAATTGTCATTTTCACAGTAAACAATGCATTATTATAGCATTTTTTGCTGTGAAAGTGACAATGGTCCCAAAAATGTGTCAAAATTGTCCGATGTATCCGCCATAATGTCGCAGTCACAAAAAAAATCGCTGATCGCCGCCATCAGTAGTAAAAAAATAAAAAATTAATAAAAATGCAATAAAACTATCCACTATTTTGTAAACGCTATACATTTTGCGCAAACCAATCGATAAACGCTTTTTGTGATTTTTTCTACCAAAAATATGTACAAGAATACGTATCGGCCTAAACTGAAAAAAAAAATGTTTTTTATATCTTTTTTGGGGGTATTTATTTATTATAGCAAAAAGTAAAAAATATAGATTTTTTTTCAAAATTGTCGCTCTATTTTTGTTTATAGCGCAAAAACTAAAAACCGCAGAGGTGATCAAATACCACCAAAAGAAAGCTCTATTTGTGGGAAAAAAAGGACGCCAATTTTGTTTGGGAGCCACATGGCACGAGTTAAAGTGACGCAGTGCCGAATCACAAAAACTGGCCAGGTCCTTTACCTGCGTAATGGTCCGGATCTTAAGTGGTTAATGTACTGACAAGAAGCATGCTGATAGGAGGAGAGAGCAAAGTACCACAGAGAAGAGCTCATCACTGGACTGCTTCTCCCTTCACTGTCCAGTCACAGGCTGGGATGGGTCAAAGACAACCTGCTTTTGTACGAAGTGAGTTGAATGATTCTGTCTGCCAGGCTGAGGACAACCAGCAGCAAAAAAGTACTGCAGGGGAAATTCCTGGATTGAATCTGAATATTGCAGCATAGGCTGCTATTTTTATTTCTTAATCAGCTATTAATTGTATCTTATCTTTGGCTGGAGTTGTGCTTTATGTTTTGCAATTGTGCTTTAAATTTAGCTTAATGGTATCAACTGTAATATACTTGAAAGTCCCTAAACCAGTCCTGACATATGGCCTTAGCTTTGGCTAATATATTCCTAGTTAATGCTGTAATATTTACCCAGAGCTGGCTTCACAGCTATGTCTTTAGAATGGCAACCCAACACACACCTACAGCAGCCTAAAGGGTGCACCACAATGCAAATGGTGCCCTAAAGGTCCCTGTTTTCTTCCATTGCCTTGAATTGCAACACATATTAATTAAGGCAGAACTAACCCCATCAATTTAATTGTTTCCCAAAACAGTTACATTCAAGGCATACCATGAATGATTACTGTCACATTTGCTTGATTGTCAAACAGTCCACTGACTGGTGTCATAACTGTTCATTTGAGCACACTGTGGGATATCAATTGCATATTAAACAAAGGCTAAAAGATAGCTTCATTGGCTTTAAAAATGAAAAGGGTTTATTTCTACTTACATTTTTTTTTATCTATTAATTAATATGCAAAATACTACAATTTAACATGTTCACTTTAAGGCGCAGAAACAGATCATAGTGAGAAGGGTCCTTTAATTGTAGCCTGAAGTGAGAATAATCTTGTGCATAGTGTTAAAGATGCAATCAATTTTACATGATGGGCACCCAAGGCACTTTCCCTGCTTGTCTCTGCTCTCTCATGCTGTATTATTGGCCCATCACATCTTACCAGCAAATAGGATGATGCGGTAGGCCTAGAGATGGGAAGGCCTGGAGAAAAAAGGAAACATTGGGGGATTTTTTTTTTTTTAAAGCTGCTTTTTCCAGACAAATTGGGAAAAATTGGAATATGTTGTTTTACAATGATAAATAATATCTTTGACACAGTATTCAAACTATGTAAAATGAACACCTTAATTAAAGATTGCTGAGACTTTATTTAACTACTAGCCGACCAGCCACCATCATTATACGGCGGCAGGTCGGCTCTCCTAGGCGAGAGCCCGTAGCTATACGTCCTCTCTTTTACCGCCACTAGGGGGCGCGTGCGCGCGCCCCCCGCTCGCCCCCGACTCCCGTGCGTGTGCCCGGCGGGCGCGATCGCAGCCGGGCACATGCGATCGCTCGGTACAGAGCAGGGAACGGGAGCTGTGTGTGTAAACACACAGCTCCCGGTCCTGTCAGCGGGGGAAATGCTGATCTTCCGTTCATACAATGTATGAACCGAGGATCAGTGTTTCCCCTAGTGAGGCCACCCCCCCCCCCACAGGGAACATACTTAACCCCTTCCCCGCCCCCTAGTGTTAACCCCTTCCCTGCCAGTGGCATTTTTATAGTAATCCAATGCATTTTTATAGCACTGATCGCTATAAAAATGCCAATGGCCCCAAAAATGTGTCAAAAGTGTCCGAAGTGTCCGCCATAATGTCGCAGTACCGAAAAAAAAACCGCTGATCGCCGCCATTACTAGTAAAAAAAATATATTAAGAAAAATTACATAAAAATACCCCCTATTTTGTAAACGCTATAACTTTTGCGCAAACCAATCAATAAACGCTTATTGCGATTTTTTTTACGAAAAATAGGTAGAAGAATAAGTATCGGCCTAAACTGAGGAAAAAAAATGTTTTTTTATATATTTTTGGGGGATATTTATTACAGCAAAAAGTAAAAAATATTTTTTTTTTCAAAATTGTCGCTCTATTTTTGTTTATAGCGCAAAAAATAAAAACCGCAGAGGTGATCAAATACCACCAAAAGAAAGCTCTATTTGTGGGAAAAAAAGGACGCCAATTTTGTTTGGGAGCCACGTCGCACGACCGCGCAATTGTCAGTTAAAGCGACGCAGTCCAGAATCACAAAAAGTACTCTGGTCTTTGGGCAGCAATATGGTCCTTGGGGGTTAAGTGGTTAAAGTCTTAAATTATTGAAAGTTCTCTCAGCGGAAGATAAGCAAAATCTGGAATACAATTCAAGTAACACTGTACTTCTCAATTCAGTTCTCAAACAAGAGAAATATGCATTTCTGCCACAAGGTGGCACTGCTCCAGTTTAGTTTGTTTGTGGGCTCCATCTTTTATCTCCTACAATTGGGCGATTGTTGGGATACAGTAGATGATCGTTTCTGTCCTCTTAGTCCTTAATTGATAGGTAAGAGGGTACATTTGGATGACAAATTAATTTATCTTTATAACCTTTAAGTAATTCCTAATAATGTCATTCACCATCACAGGATAATGTTTCCCTATAGTCTGATCAGTAAATAGTTTTTTTCTTTTCCTCCTCTGAGTAAAATGGTGAGACCAACATCTAGAGTTTCAAAACATTTACACGGTGCAATTTGCAAATATTGAGAAAATAAATATTATTTTTCAAATACTACAAGGATGACACAACACATCCTGGCATGCCAGAGGTGCCCTATAAACATTAAAAATATTTTATGGAATGAAATGATGAGGACCAGAAGGAAAATGTAAGTAGCTTTTCAGTCCAGAGTTCTCATTCAAGAAACACTTTCTGTACTAAAGAATTGTTACAAACGACGACCTCCCAAAAAATACACAATCCCTTAATTTATAGAGAGAATGACACCTGAAAATCAGGAGAAAATAGATGAAGCCCTTGTAAGAGCAACATATGATTCTAGATCAGCACGGTCAAGAACGGAAAATGCATAATGGCAGGAAGTTTTTAAATAATTATGATGAGTGAAAGGGGAGTGGTTACCTGTTCTCATGTATAGTTGAAATGTTCTTAATATATACATTGTACAGGCCTTTTGTAATCATTTTCTTTATTTAAAGAAGTTTTGTTTATATACTGAATAGGTTGTACTTTTATTTCAAGGACTGCATTTCATGTTCCCAGTGCCACAAAGAACAATGGAGAGCCAATAGCCATCCATCAAACATAAGAAAGCCAAGGAACCCCTGGCTTGATGGATAGCGAGGGATCGGATAGGTCAGGTGTCTGCAACCCGCGGCTCCGGAGCCGCATGCGACTCTTTTAAACCTTTGCCACGGCTCCGGGGCACCTTTTGAGGGTAACGAGTAATCTACCTGATTACTCTTAGGCCCCGTACACACGACCAAACATGTCTGCTGAAACTGGTCCGCGGGCCAGTTTCAGCAGACATGTTCGGTCGTGTGTAGTTACGAGCGTACAGAATTTCACCGTACATTTGCCCGCCGGGCCGTTTTTCAGCAGACATTTATTTCCAAACTTGTTTTAAAACCGTCCGCTGAAATCCTGTCCGAACGGACATGTTTGGTGGTTAGTACAGAAAAGCAACGTACAAAAACCCCGCGCATGCTCAGACTAAATGAGGCCACGGGAGCGCTCGTTCAGGTAAAACTCACGTTTGTTTGGGATATGGCACATTCGTCAATAGAAAGATTAATTCTAGCAATAGAACACTGAAGCAAACGACACAATAAACGAGTTGTTCCATACTGAAAAGTGACATTTGTTGCCTGGGATGTAGTAAGATTTTAGCCATCTTTTATAGGCCCGACGTATCATATTTTTTGGGGTCCTCCACATGTATATATTTATAATTTTTTGGTTTAATGTTTATCTTTGCCACTTTTTTTATGTGTTTATAGTTATGTCACCATTTTGATTTTTTTGTTACCTAATTTTTTAGATTTTGCTTTTGTTTGTATATTTTACTTGCTTATTTTTAAGGTTGTTTCAATTGTCTACCATGTTGGCACACCAAATGCACCCCCCCCCCCCACATGACTTAGTGAATTTTTTATATGAAACATTTGATTTGTTAGGAATGTTTGATGCCTAAAATAATCCCCACAGTATTACAAACAATAGGCACGTTTTTAAATTCAACAAAAAGCCTTTTAATTTGACAAATCTTAAAAAGTAAATAAAACAGAATGGCAGCACTTGAACAGCTAGCAAAATACATGCAAACTTGCATTTCAAACATGGTGAAGGATAAACTAGCAAACCTCAGGAGGCACACAAACAAAAAGTAGAAGCAGCAGCACATAACCAAAGGAACCCAAGCTGTGGTAGTCCAAACAAGATGCCATTTGTGGGGGATCAAATGGAAGGCAGGGAATCAACGTCTCCTCTTCCTTGAAACCTGCCTTCCAGGCTGCCTTCCAGCGGGTCTTCCCTGGCCCCTTGCAGGTGGGGATGATGTGGCAGCAGGAGTATGGTGTTCAGCAAGCCGGGCCGGGTCACATAGCCCAGTGTCTGGGGTCAGCAGCTCCCTCTCCATCCACCAAAGGGCCTGGTTGATCACGTCCTTTGCCAGTTGCTTCTGCTCCTCCGTGCCTTTGTTCAGATCGTGTGCCAGGGAGGCACTGTAGGCCTCAGTGGGGTTGAGGGGGGCCCTCATGATGGCACTCGCCTCCCTAATCATTTTGAGGCTGGCTTCCTCCACTGCCCCCAATTTCTTCTTTCGGCCTGGTGGCCTAATCTGGAGGGGAGGAGCCTGGCTGGTGGTGGTTGTCCTGGGGAGCTGCTGAACGCCACTGGGCCCGGCCTCCTCCTGGCTGCCACTGACCCCTTCGGTCTGGCTGTCAGTGAGGAGAGGATCTGCCACCTCCTGGCTGGTCTCTTCTTCCTGTGTAAAAAAAATGGACATGTTGTAATATATTTCTAAATCTAATCACTCACATTTTCATGCTTGAATGTCCTTTTTTGGGGCTAATTGAAACTTGAAAACAGACTCTCCCTCTGACCCCTGCAGTTGTCATCCCTGACACCTATATTTGTTTGCCCACGACTTTAGATTTTTTATTCCCAGCTTGTCTTTTATTTAACAATATCAAGTCAAGAATCAAACAATAATTAATATTATTCCATAAATAGTTATGAAACTACTATACCTCATCATCGTAGAGGCACAGATCTGCCTCTCTGTCAGCCAGGCCCTCTTCATCCGACTCTGCAGGGCTGTTGTGATCTGGGGAAGTCCCGCTGGAAGGTAGCGTGGAGGGAAGGCTGGGAGTCAGACTTGACATAGATGGCCTGCCTTCCAGTTGATCCCGCAAAAAAGACATCTGGTTGAAATACCATAGCTTGGGTTCCTTTGGTGGTCTTGCTGCTGCTCCAGATCTTAGCTGCTTTTGGTGAGCTTTGTACGCTCTCCTATATGTGCCCCTGAGGTTGGCAAGTTTATCCTTCACCATGTTGGCACTGCATTCTGGCACCCATGTTCTCATGTATGCTGCTAGCTGCTCAAGTGCTGCCGCTCGTATGTCCTTGTTGTGGTAATTGTCCTGCTTGGAATCCCACAGGATGGGCATTTCTCTAAATTTATCCAGCAAGTGCTGGATAATGTCTTGGGTCTGCAGTAGATCCATTGTAAAATTTTTATTGTTGTAATTTTAGTCTAGATTACAAAAAGAAAAAGAAACCAAAAACACGATTTAAAAAAGGCTCAGCATTTACATTGATAGAATATGTTGCGAAAAAAGTAGGACCTATATAGAAATACAAACACAGTGTCTCTTGTTTAGAAAATGCTGGCCAGCTCTGCCCCATTGGTTGTAGCTAACATTTTTTTATACATGCCGCCCCTTTGGTTCCATTGCAGGAAATAATAGAAATCTAGAACCATACCCAATTCTTACAAATGACAGCATTCATCAAGGCACTATTGCAGTGTAGATATCCTGCCCCTCAGCATTGATTACATGAAAGACACTTCCTAATGACCTCTGTCCAACCAACACAGAACAATACTTGGCCTGATCTGAATACACCCTACATAAATTGGAATGAGGTAGAGCATTTTTCACATCTATATTTTGTGATGTCTACAAAAGCATTTGGCTACTAAAATCACATTCTGGGATCCAAGAGACATAATAGCTTAATAAAACTGTGCAACCAACAGACCAAACCCCCATCCCATGGCTCTCCATTTTATAGCCCGCTGCTGATCCCATGTTTAAATTTCTTACCTTCCTCTCTCAAATTCCTCGTTTGTCACGCTCGATGAATTACCGCGTAACCTACGTAATCACGTCGTGCGCCTTTTATCCACTCCGCGTATGTATGAAACGCCGCCCTCGTCACCTTTGCCATGCCCCTAATCAATTGAAAATGTAAATATGGCATTAACTGTGTAGGTTCTGGAATCGCGCGAATATTCTCCGCGTAACCTACGTAAACACGTTGTTTGCATTCGCGACACTCCGCATATGCATGAATCCCCGCCCTCATCTCCACCCATGACGGGACATTTCCTCGTTTCCACGCCCCTAATCTCTGTGGGAAGGAAAGATGGCGATGTCACACAAGCGGGCACGGAGCTCTCATGGCGCAAGTGAAGGGACAGAGGCAGGACCGTCCCGATCCAGGCCAAAAAGATATAAAGCCACTAATATAGCGTTTCGAAGAAATGGTGGAGTTGGTTTACATCATGAGGAGGAAGGACTATGATGGTGAATTTGGGCCCTACAAAACACCTAACCGCAGAAAGTCACACATTATGGACAGGGTGGCAAGGAGAATGAGGAGAATGTTTGGTGTCACCAGGTCCAAGGAGCAACTCAGGAAGCGTTGGTCCGACTTGAAATTGAGGGAGCCACATCACATGAAGAGGATCCTAAAAATTCTGCGGAAAAGTAAGTCCATATTATTTAAGGGGGGGGGGGAAATGTCTGCAAGAATGTGTTGACATGTAGTTTTTGACATCTGCCTCCTTGGCCTGCTTGTACTTTTGAACATGTGTAGATACTGTATTGTGTTTATGTCAAATAACAACCTTTACCAAATATTGTGAAATAGTAACATGCGTAATATGACATCGTTTCGCAGAAATGCGAGGTTAGTCCAGGAACAACACACCTGGACATGGCTGACTGGCCGCAAACTTTGTTTGCAAACATTGTTGAAAAGCAAAATCACAGAAATTAAATTGAGTGAATGTGACAGGCAAACAAGATTTATTCTCAAAAATGCGAATAAAGCATATGTTTTAACATCTGGAAATGCAAAGCACCTGTGTCTCAACAATCAAAGGAGATTTATTTGGAGGGTCGACGAGAATTAATGTTTTGGGGGGACATCCATGTGTGTCACTTCTTAGCAAAAAAGGGGCAGGATCATAGCTTGGCCTAGAACTCCGCCAAAAATGTAGGATTGCTGTAAGAAGAAACAAACAAAAATCCACAAAAATGTCTCGTCTATGCAATGTGTGCGATTTCTGCTATACAATATCTGTGTGCTGATGAGTATACCTTTTGGTTTTTCTTATTTCTTATAGGGGAAAGAAGACGCCAGCAATTGGAGGAGGCAGAGAGGGCCAGACACCCCCAAAATCACACACCTCCACATGTGGAGGAGGAGGAGGAGGATGTGGAAGGAAGAGAGGAGGATGTGGAAGGAAGAGAGGAGGATGTGGAAGAAAGAGAGGAGGATATGGAAGGAAGAGAGGAGGAAGGAAGAGAGGAGGAAGACTTAAATTTGGAGTTAGAATTCAGGGAAGATGAGGCGGAACTGGACGAAGCAGAATTGAGTGATTTTGAAGGGGTATTGATGGATAAAGAAGGAGTTCTGGAAGAAGATGGAGGAGTCGTGGAAGATGAGGGGGAGGTGGTGGAAGGAGGAGTCGTAGAGGATGAGGCTGAGGTGGTGGAAGAAGGAGGAGTCATAGAAGATGGCGAAATTGAGGATGTTGAAATGATCAGGCCATCAGGTCAGTGTCACCCCAACATTAATAGGGCCAAAGATATGCAGATAGGCCGGAAACTCTGTACATATTTTGAATGCCAATTTGTTTGTTTTTAGGGGATGAAGATGGTGTAGCACATTTTTCACGTGCAAGTGCTTCAATAATAGTACAGCAGGTAATGGAGTGCAGCACGGAAATGGACAACATGCGGGAAAGGATGGTCGTCATGGAGCAGAATGTTCGAAATGTCATTTCGGAGTGCAGCACGGAAATGGACAACATGCGCCAAAGGATGATAGTCATTGAACAGAATTTCAAAAATATCATTGACATGATGGGCCGTGTCAAAGACTGAATCACCCCCCGCCCATCCCCCGCCCCCCAAACCATTTTTAATTTTTGTACTTTACAATACGCCAAAATTTCAAGATGCACACACAGTGTGCCAATATGTGCTATCTGCCATCACAGAATATCTATTGTCTGTGCTTTGTGGGTACAAACCCCTCCTCAATCCTCAAGTAGTTGAGAGGAAGAAGGGTTTGCTCCCACAAAACACAGACATTGATCACCCATGATGTCAGATAGCACATGTGGCCATTTCTCTGTTTAACCAATGACATTTGGCGAATTCACACTGAATGTGTGCATCTTGAAATTTTGGCGTGTTCCAGTGTGAAAGCACACCATCCATGACTGACTGCTGTTTTGAAAAGATATTTATTTTTGGTGTTGATCTTGTTTTGGTTGTAAATGTTTACAGTTTCAGATCCCAAAACGAACAATAAATATCCAAAAAAATAAAAAAACGGGAAATAAATGTCAGAAATTAAAAAAATTATTTTGCTTAAAAAATTTAAATAAGGACCCCCAAAAATATATGTAAATAGCTCTATTTTTTGAAAAAAAAATATCTCACATTTTTGTTGGGTTAACTAAAAAATAAAAATAAAAAAATAGATAAATCCTAACCAAAAATTTTTTTGGGAGAAAAACACTACCCAAAAATGTTAAACTGTTAAGAAATTTCTTTGAAATAACCAAAAAATATTCTCATCAAAAACATTTTGGGAATCTTTTTAGAAAAACACCCCAAAAATATGAGAAAAATAATACATCTTGGTTACTGAAAACCAACCAAAATAAAACCTTGATTTTGATGCAAAAAAAAAAAAATTGGACGTTTTGAAGTGTGTATATATATATATATATATAGATAGATAGAGACAAGCCAGCAAATTCTTAGGTAGATTTTCCTAAAAATAATTATTTCATTGTGTTTCTATCAGTACTTGCTAATCACTGTAAAAAAAAAAAAAAAAACAAGATTTTACACAAAAATTTAGACCACAAAATTCCTAAAAAATGTTGGAATCCAAAAATGCATCATTTTTTTTGGAGTATAGGAATAAAATAAACCAAAAATTGGTGACATCAAAAGCTGAAAAATGAGTGGCTTCTTATTTCTCGACTGAATACCCAGTTTGTTGATGAGTGAATAATGTGCAAATGTGGTTATTTAATAAATCTGAGTGACTAAAATTGGCACTAGAAGTGCAGAAGTTAGTTTGAGAACCAGGAAGACAGAAAAAAAGAGAAAAAGCAGTAATGACAAACAACTGTATAAAGTCCAATGGTCTAATTATTTATTAGTTCTGAGAATATTCCTTTCTTTTGGGGGCCGAATTAGAAAGAAATATGATCTGGCATAGCAATGGCCCCCCCACCCATGAAGTACTCAACATATTTGTCGCGTACCTCACGAGCAGATTGGGGGGCCAAGCCAGCGCGACCAGTGTCCAGCCCAGGAATGTTATCTGAGAGTAGTCCTGCCTCAGAGCCCATGGGGGGTAGGTACGACTGGGAGTGCCTGCGTAGAAAGTTGTGCAAAATGCAGCAGGCAAATATAATGGTGTTCAATTTATATTCCGCCAGATGTATCGATGTCAGGAACAGGCGGAACCGGATGGTGAGTATCCCAAAGGCATTCTCGACTACCCTCCGAGCCCTGGACAACCGATAATTGAACACCTTCCTCTCTAAGGTGAGGGTCCTCTGGGGAAAAGGCCGCATTAGGTGAGGTCCAAGCCCGAAAGCCTCGTCCGCTAGGAACACAAACGGAAGTCCTTCCACATTATCTTCATCTGGTGGCAATGCCAGACCACCAGTTTGGAGACGATCATAGAAATCAGTCCGTGAGAACACTCCCCCATCTGACATCCGGCCGTTCTTCCCCACGTCCACATATAGAAACTCATACTGTGCCGACACCACCGCCATCAACACAATACTATGATAACCCTTGTAGTTATAATAGTAGGACCCCGAGTGGGGTGGGGGCACAATGCGGACGTGTTTCCCATCTATTGCTCCACCGCAGTTAGGAAAATCCCACCGCTGGGCAAATTAGGAAGCCACAGACTGCCATTCCTGTGGTGTGGAGGGTAGCTGTGGGGACAAACAAAAAAAGAGATTTAGTACTTTGGCACATAAACATTGCAAACATAATCCTACAAGCATCCTTGTGCAACTTCACAGTTTTCAAATAGCATTTTAAAATTGTGAAGGGAGAATTTCGGGGCACAAATATATAGGCCCACTTAATTAATAAGAGACTCCACAGCCCTCTGATGGGGACCAAAACACTTTTAAGGGGGGGTGGGGGGTGTTTAAACTGTTTAAAAATCAAAAATATTAAATTAAAAGAGGCAAGGTGGGGGTTGGCCCTAAGATAGCATGCTGGACAGGTTAATATTGGGTAAGGTCCAAATATGCAGGTAGGCCAAAATACTAATTACATGGAAAGCTTATATCAACATGCATAGGGAGAAAAGGGAACGTTAGTTAAAAACACAGCATATCTGGGAAATAAAATAAAAAGTTAGTTTGCCACATTATTAAAGACACATTGTGAGGTTAAAATGAGGGAACTTACCTTAATATACTCCTCCTGCAGAACTTTAATGATGGCAGCACACGTGTCCGGTATGATGACCCCAAGCGCCTGCGGAGAGATGCCTGTCGAGAACTTGAGGTCCTGCAGGCTCCTCCCAGTCGCCAGGTACCGCAACGTGGCAATAAGCCTCTGCTCGGCCGTGATGGCTTGGCGCATCACAGTGTCCTGCCTCGTGATATAGGGGGACAGAAGATCCAGCAGACTGTTGAATACGGGGTCCGTCATGCGGAGAAAGTTCCTATAGTCATTAGGATTATTCTCCTGGATTTCCCTAAGCAGAGGCATATGTGAGAACTGGTCACGCTGGCGCAACCAATTCTTGGTCCAGGAACGCCTCCTCCCCCTGTTCCTGGCCAAAGTACTGGAATGATGAACATATCCAGCAGCCATCCCATAAACAGCACCAACTCGCGAAAATTGACGCTGCTGCTCCATCATGGCTTCAAACCGGCCGGCTGGTCAGTCAAGAACACACTCCAACAGAAAGCACAATCAAATCCAGCGGTACCTGCAAAGAACGCACGACACACAGACACGATCGCACAGTACGAAGCTGCAAAGCAGAACGAACTGCACGCCTGTACCCGAATGCCAACTACGTACCCACAAGCACACGCACTGAACCAGAAAATACTACCTGCTAAAGCACGGAGACCGAGAAGCGCGAATCAGCTCTAACCAAACCTTCACTAACACGAGCAAAGCCGTAACTAGCAAAAGCGGAACAGAGGGCGTCGCCATTGACTTTGGCCTTTCCCTTTATAGTGACGTCAAACGTGGTTTACGTGCACGCGTTCTGGTCCGCCGGGAAATATGGTCCGCTGGTGTGTACAAGCCAGCGGGCCAAAAGACAAAACAGCCTTGTACGCCGGAAACAGTGGCTCCGCTCCGGATCAAAGACCATGGCCCTGCGAAGAGAGAGAGACAGACGACGAGTGACACAGACAGTAAGAGCACTAGAGCAGGCAGCGCAGGTCAGGACCGGCATCATGTGTGGATTGGAAGTGTCTGGGACTGGGGGGGGGGGGGGGCGGCCTAGTCTGGGGCCAGCCTAGGCATGCACTCTTATCTGATATATTGTACAGTATTGTATTTGCTGGGCATGTGAAGGTGGAATCTTATCTGATATTGACAATATCGATTCCACCTCCACATGCCCAGCAAATGCAATACTGTACAATATCAATTATATCAGATAAGATTCCACCTCCACATGCCCAGCAGATGCAATACTGTACAATAGGGTTGTCCCGATACCACTTTTTTTAGGACTGAGTACGAGTACCGATACTTTTTTTCAAGTAGTCGCCGATACCGAATACCGATACTTTTTTTTAAATGTGTCCCCAAATGCAGCGATGTCCCCCCACATATGCAGCCATTGTCTCCCCCCATGCAGCCATTGTCTCCCCCCATGCAGCCATTGTCACCCCCCATGCAGCCATTGTCACCCCCCATGCAGCCATTGTCTCCCCCCATGCAGCCATTGTCTCCCCCCATCCAGCCATTGTCTCCCCCCATCCAGCCATTGTCACCCCCCATGCAGCCATTGTCACCCCCCATCCAGCCATTGTCTCCCCCCATCCAGCCATTGTCTCCCCCCATCCAGCCATTGTCACCCCCCATGCAGCCATTGTCACCCCCCATGCAGCCATTGTCTCCCCCCATGCAGCCATTGTCTCCCCCCATCCAGCCATTGTCACCCCCCATGCAGCCATTGTCACCCCCCATGCAGCCATTGTCACCCCCCATCCAGCCATTGTCTCCCCCCATCCAGCCATTGTCTCCCCCCATCCAGCCATTGTCACCCCCCATGCAGCCATTGTCACCCCCCATGCAGCCATTGTCACCCCCCATGCAGCCATTGTCTCCCCCCATCCAGCGTCTCCCCCCATGCAGCCATTGTCACCCCCCATCCAGCCATTGTCACCCCCCATGCAGCCATGTCTCCCCCCATGCAGCCATTGTCTCCCCCCATCCAGCGTCTCCCCCCATGCAGCCATTGTCTCCCCCCCCATCCAGCGTCTCCCCCCATCCAGCGTCTCCCCCCCATGTATCCAGCGTCTCCCCCCATCCAGCGTCTCCCCCCCATGTATCCAGCGTCTCCCCCCATCCAGCGTCTCCCCCCCATGTATCCAGCGTCTCCCCCCATGCAGCCATGTCCCACTTACCTGCATCCCCGCTCCTGCCGACTGTGTAATATGCCGGGAACATTACAACTTTGAATCGCTGTAATGATTGGCGCTGCGTATAGACACTCCCCCTCGCTCGGGATTGGACAGTTCACCCGAGCGAGGGGGAGTGTCTATGCGCGGAGCCAATCATTACAGCTATTCAAAGCTGTAATGTTCCCGGCGTATGACACAGTCGGCGGCAGCGGGGATGCGGCGAATGGCGACGGGATGCGGCTTCACGGCGGCGGCGGCGGCGGCGGCGGCGGGGGGGCAAGTATTCTATTTGGGTATCGGGGGTATTTGCGGGAGTACGAGTACTCCCGCAAATACTCGGAATCGGTCCCGATACCGATACTAGTATCGGTATCGGGACAACCCTACTGTACAATATCATATATTGTACAGTATTGCATTTGCTGGGCATGTGGAGGTGGAATCTTATCCGATATTGTACAGTATTGCATTTGCTGGGCATGTGGAGGTGGAATCTTATCTGATATTGTACAGTATTGTTATATTTGTTTTAAATGTCGCAATGGTTTTGCGGCTCCCAGTTTTTTTTTCCTTCAGAAACGGGTCCAAGTGGCTCTTTATGTCTTAAAGGTTGCAGACCCCTGGGATAGGTAGAAAAAAGTGCTTGTTACGGATACCCTGAGCATAAACGAACATTTAACATTTGCAGTGTAGGGGAAAGCCCCACTGAACGGGAATATTTTCCCTAGAGTTCAGCTTTAATGTGCATGTGTAGTGATTTTGCATATATTTTGGTATTGACAAATGTAAAAATATAGCATGTTAACCTTTTTGAGGCATCTGGTGGAGCTCTAGGCTCCCTAGGACATGCTTCCTTGAACTGCTTTGCCACTTTGTTGAAAAAACCTGTTCCTTACAAAGCTCATTAGCCAAAGCTGAAATGTATACACCCAAATAAATGAATCAGAGGAATAGCCTCCCTTATTGTACAGATGGCATGATAAATAAGACAGAGCAGAATCAGCCAGATGAGCAAGGAATCAGCCAGAATTGGGACAAAGTACATAGAAATTAGTAGCAGGAGCAGGATCACTGTTACAGGTTACAAAGAACAAAGCACATGGGGCACCCAGGCAAAACACTGAGGCACTGTAGGATGCTAGTGGGGGGGTTTAATACCCTCCCAGTAGCCATCATCAGGTGCGGGCTAATTGAAGGATACTGGGAAACATCTGCTGGTGGACTATACCTTTTAGATCTGAGAACCTTAGTGCCACATGCAGGTGATCCAGTTCTAACAACCTATAGTTTTCCTTTAAAGTAAGCTTGTCCCGATGAGAAACTCCAGTGTGACTCCAGTCAAAACGTTATTTTCTGACTTTGATTATTATTTGCTGTCTTTGTGTCTCTTTTCTAAGGCTATAAAAGAAAGTGAGGGGGAATCTAAAATGGTTCAGTGGTCAAAGGAGTAAAGGGAAAATCTCCCAATGGGCCACCAGAAAACAGCTGTCAGTGTTGGTATTTTACCTCTTTCCTCTTACTTCCTGCTGTGCCTCTGGCACAGGATGCATACAGAAGTGTTCCCAGTGGGGACACAGAAAGGCAATAAAATCCTGATAGGTATGCTAAACCTTCCACTTCTAGCTATGTGCTCATTCAGAAATCCATATAATGGTTGCAGCAACTGGGCAGTGTTGGACATCGATGTACAGAGACCATAGTAGTGGGCAGACAAGAGAAGCTGGTGGATGATTAAAATCCCCAACATCTATCCAATGCTAAAATAACAGTTTCGATTCTGTTTAAAAGTTCTTATAGTTAAACATCCAAAGACTTCAAGCAAGTAATTAAAGAACCAAACAATAGAAAACATTTTATATCCCTTTAGAGGTGCTGTAACTTTGCAAAACCTTTCAGTTAATGAAACCTGATGAATATAAAATAGGATGTTCTCAAGTGCTTCATTAGGTATAATCTGTTCTGCACAGGGCTCAAGTCCTGCGGGAACGCGTGGGAACGGAGTTCCTGCACTTTTTTCACAGCAGGAACGCAGTTCCCTTTGCAGGACTAGAGCCGCCCGAGTCAATCCTTCACTAAGCGGCGATGCCCAGCTCGAGTCACTGTCAAGGGCAGGCGAACCTTAGTAATCCTTTATGTTACTGGCCGCTTCCTGTATATGGATTCATCGGGTAGTGTGTGGGTATTCCGTCACTTCCTCGATGCCGCAATGTCTCCTGGGAGCTTTTGTCATTGTTCCCAGGAGACATTGCGGAGGTCTGCCGTGAGTTATCACAGGATTTAGAAAGAACTTGCTTCTTTCTAAATCCTGCGATAACTTGCGGCAGACCTTTGCTCCCAGGAGACATTGCGGCATCGAGGAAGTGACGGAATACCCGCACACTACCCGATGAATCCATATACAGGAAGCGGCCAGTAACATAAAGGATTACAAAGGTACAGTAGATCGAAAAAAACAAACATAGTAATTATGCATATGAGCGTATCTTTTTTTTTGGTGGGGGAGTGGATCATGGGTGGGAGTTCCCACACTTTTTTCCCCAGGACTTGACCCCTGGTTCTGCAGTTAAACAATCACACATTACATTATTCAAGGTATGACTAATTTGTTTGATTACTGTTAAACGAGACACTGAAATGACCATCAAGAAACAGGACTTCCAAATAGATGTCCACATTGTACCAGTAAATTTACATAGTGTGTTTCTGCATCAATAATCATCATCATCATCAATACTTTGACAGCCATGTGTAATGCAGTAAAACCTTAGGACCAGATTCACGTAGAAGTGCGGCGGCGTAACGTATCGTAGATACGTTACACCGCCGCAAGTTTTCATCGCAAGTGCCTGATTCACAAAGCACTTGCAATGAAAACCTACGCTGGCGGCCTCCGGCGTAAGCCCGCGTAATTTAAATGGGCATGTGCCATTTAAATTAGGCGCGCTCCCGCGCCGGACCTACTGCGCATGCTCTGTTTCGAAATTCCTGCCGTGCTTTGCGCGATGTGACGTAATTTTTTCGAACGACGACGTGCGTAGCGCACTTCCGTATTCCCAGACGTCTTACGCAAACGACGTGAATTTTCAAATTTTGACGCGGGAACGACGGCCATACTTTATATAGCACATACGTGTGCTGTGTAAAGTTAGGGCACCCAAAACGACGACTAACTTTGCGACGGGAAACTAGACTAGCAGCGACGTAGCGACCACGAAAAACCGCCGTGGATCGCCGTAACTCCTAATTTGCATACCCGACACTGGTTTACGACGCGAACTCCCCCCAGTGGCGGCCGCGGTATTGCATCCTAAGATCCGACAGTGTAAAACAATTACACCTGTCGGATCTTAGGGCTATCTATGCGTAACTGATTCTATGAATCAGTCGCATAGATACTCTGAGAGATACGACGGAGTATCTGAGATACGACGGAGTATCTGAGATACGACGGAGTATCTGAGATACGACGGAGTATCTGAGATACGACGGAGTATCTCCTTTGTGAATCTGGCCCTTAGTGACTAGTGCTGTCCTCCCCTCTGTTAGTTTAAGGGCCCATTTACACCATAATCCAATGTGCTGCGATGCACGCATTTCTGTTTGTTGAGGCACATTGCATCGGGCAGTCCATTTGAAATGAATGGAGAATAACACAGCTACTGCCTTGCCTATTGTTGATTTAACCCTGGAGCTCCATATAACACATATTATGGTTTGAGCAAGCCCTTAGAATTCTGTTGCATAGGATATTAAAAAAAGCTAATATAAAGGCAGCTTCAGATATTTAAATATGAAGTAAAAACTTCCTTTTTAATTGCACCTACAGGTAAGCCTATATTAACCACTTAACCCCTGGACCATATTGCTGGTCAAAGACCAGAGCACTTTTTGCGATTCGGCACTGCGTCGATTTAACTGACAATTGTGCGGTCGTGCGACGTGGTTCCCAAAAAAAATTGGCGTCCTTTTTTCCCCACAAATAGAGCTTTCTTTTGGTGGTATTTTTTTTTTTTTTAACAATCAGGAGTGCTTTATTGAAGGAAAAACAGACACATAATATACCAGCAATATAGACAGTTCGACAGTCAAGAATAATGCATTACAAAGCATGTCAACCACATATTTCACATACCATGCACGCTCAACAGTACAATCAGGAACACAACCCAGACCAAAAGAGTGTGTAGGGAGAGCATCCTGACTCTCCTGTAGTCCAAGGGAGGAGGCGAGCACCGCACTCCACACCAGGGAGAAAGCCTTGCATTACTTTGTGGAGTTACAGACAGAAGAACAGGAAGTGAGGATTTCTCAGAAGAAATAAGGACATTTAAAAGCAAAATGGAAGGATGAGGTAAGTGAAGGAGGACTGCACTAAGGTAAAGGAAGCTATTTAGGGAAAAAAAATTGTACCTTTACAACCCCTTTAAGGCTTATCGGCAGGTACTGTAAATATCTCCTAAACTTGCACCGTTTAGGAGATATTTACTATATACGTCGGCCGCCGGTGTATATCAACAGCGACAGTATAAGAATGTTCTTCATTCCACAGTATATTTATTCATAATTATCCCAATCTATCACAAGTTTCAGGAAGTAATTATATTGTTAGATTCCTATTTCCGTTGAAGAACCTGTCTTGTCCAACTGAGACCTTCCTTAAATAGCAAACACAAATGAAACATCTGCCTGCAATTAAAGACATTTATCGGCCTTCAAAGGTTGTCAAAAATACATCTGAGATAATTATAGCATTTTAATATTATAATCATCCTGGAAATGGGCATGTTTGACAAGGACAGCCACTGAGATGACACAGGAGGGAGAGCTGCTATTATTGGAAATGATTTATAAGAATGGCAGGCAAAGTGTATACTTGTTGAACCAATCAGAATACATCTGTCGTTTTGCTGGTGCAAAAAAAAAAAAAAAACAACAGACCTGATCATTTCTTACAGTATTTATAAGTTAAAGTATATCTAAAATCAAACCTTTTAAAAGTTTTGGATAGAATTGGAAAGTCTCATAGATACAACGGGAAGTGAAAGGAAATTTTTGTAAAATAAAGGAAATTACACGTTTCCCTGTACAAATCAACATTTTGGACTTTACCTAACTATATGTCCTGGAGACAATGGGCCAGATTCACAAAGCAGATACGACGGCGCATCTCCTGATACGCCGTCGTATCTGTTGTTCTATCTATGCGACTGATTCATAGAATCAGTTACGCATAGATATCCCTAAGATCCGACAGGTGTAATTGTTTTACACTGTCGGATCTTAAGATGCAATACCGCGGCCGCCGCTGGGGGGAGTTCTCGTCGTAAACCAGCGTCGGGTATGCAAATTAGGAGTTACGGCGATCCACAACGGTTTTTCGCGTTCGCTACGTCGCCGCTAGTCTAGTTTCCCGTCGCAAAGTTAGTCGTTTTTTTTTGGTGCCTTAACTTTACACAGCAATCGTATTGCTGTATAAAGTATGGCCGTCGTTCTCGCGTCGAAATTTAAAAAATAACGTTGTTTGCGTAAGCCGTCCGGGAATACGGAAGTACGCTACGCGCGTCGCCGTTCGAAAAAATGACGTCACGGCGCGCAAAGCACGGCGGGAGTTCGGAAACGGAGCATGCGTGGTAGGTCCGGCGCGGGAGCGCGCCTAATTTAAATGGCCCGCCTTGCGCCGGAGGCCACCGGCGTAGTTTTCATCGCAAGTGCTTTGTGAATCAGGCACTTGCGATGAAAACTTGCGGCGGTGTAACGTATCTACGATACGTTACGCCGCCGCAGTTCTACCTGAATCTGGCCCAATAATTATAAGAACAAATAGGTGGATGAATCTCATAAAGACATAACAATAAAAACCTGATGGGATTAACCCCTCTCTGCTCTATCCAAAACAAAAAAACATGGCTTTACAATTTAAAGGAGCTGTAAAGGCAGATTTTTTTTTATCTTAATGCATTTGATGCATTAAGATAAAAAGCCTTCTGTGTGCAGCAGCCCCCTTAACACTTACCTGAGGTCCCTCTCTGTCCGATGTCCACGAGTGTCTCAGCCGTACGAGATTCTCACTCCTGATTGCCTGGGACCCAGCAGCATTGCCATTGGCGGCTGCTGCTGTCAATCAAAGTCAGCAAGCCAATCAGGAGAGTGGGTCCGTGTCTGAATGCATACATGGAGCTGTGGCTCGGCTCGGGTTCCCCCATAGCAAGCTGCTTGCTGTGGGGGCACTGAACAGGTGGGAGGGGCCAGCAGCAGCAAAGAGGGACCTGAGAAGAGGAGGATCTGGGCTGTTCTGTGCAAATCCACTGCAACAGAGCAGGTAAGTATAACATGTGTGTTATTTTTATAGGAAAATAAAAAGAGACTTTACAATCACTTTAACTTTAATAAACTATTGATGTACATCATGACTGGGTTCGAGTTTGTGCTGATGCAGGGTTTGCCCTAAACTCTTGCTGTTCGTGGTTTGCAGACTGGGTGAACTAAATTAGCAAATTTGGCATGTTCGCCTGTGCAAATCTCTTGCTGCTGCTGCAACATGAAGTCATTAGTTTGCAGTAGATATTACTACCATCATGAAATTACAACTTCTTGCTGAGCTGGCCACACAGCGGTATTGATTGCCCTTTGTTTGACAATACCTTCCTTATTAAGCCTTGTACACATGCTCGGTTTTCTCGGCAAGAACCAGCAAGAAAACTGCTGGCAGAGCTTTCTTGCCGAGTAAACCGAGCATGTGTACGAGGCTTTCAGGTTTCTCGTCTGGAAATCTGCCCAGAATCTCGACGAGAAAAATAGAGATCCTGCTCTCTATTTTCTCGTTGAGATTCTTGTCGGCCTGTTTCCAGATGAGAAAACCGAGCGTCTGTATACTTACCTGTCGCCGTGGAAGCCCACGCATGCTCGAAATGACTTTGACGCTTGCGCGGTAGCTTCCACGGCATAGGTAGGGTGAAGCAAGATGGCGGCGACGGCATCGAATGTGACGAGCGCATGCTCATTGTACGCGATGACGCCACTGCGTCCTTGCCTTTTTAAAAGAACCGCGGTTCTTTTGAAAGGAGTGTGTGTACACTCGGGCGGCAAGAGCTTTTTACCAAGAATCTTGTCAGGAAAAACAACGTTTTTTTCCTGACAAGATTCTGGCCCATGTGTATGAGGCTTTAGCCCAAATGGCCCAAATAGATTTCTAAGATTCACCTTCCATCGATTTCAACGGGATTTCATTAACATTCACAATTAGAAAACTTTTTGAAGAATTCACCAAACCTCCTGTAAATCAAACCCGGGCAGATTCACTCATCACCAATCACTAACTAAGGTATTTTCAGAACATACCTCACTTTCTCTATCCAAAACGATAGTGACACAAATTTCTACTGACATATGGTTTCATCCCCTAATAATCCCCTATGGTCTAATTCTACTCTTCCCGAATTGTACTCCCTGCCTGACCCACAAAGATGGACCTCTAAAGGGGGTAAATACTTATGTCCCCTTTACGATACTGAAGGCTTTATCTCCTTCTACCAGCTACGACTGAACTATTTTACTATTACCAACTTCACCATGTTCTACAAGCACAATTTGGCTCCCTAGATCAGCGGTCCTCAACCTTTTTGGCACTGGGGACCGGCTGTGCGGAAGAAAATTGTGCCAAATTTAAGTAAATAACCCCTATTGTCACTTGCCTTCAAATGCAGCTTGTCACTTGCCACGTCGCCTGCTACCAGATGTGGAATGCCACTTGCCACGTCGCCTGTCACCAGATGCAGCTTGTCCTTTGCCAAATGCCTGCCACCAGATGCAGCTTGTCACTTGCCACATCGCCTTTCACCAGATGCAGCTTGTCCCTTGCCACATGCCTGCCACCAGATGCAGCTTGTCACTTACCACATCACCTGCCACCAGATGCGGATTGTCACTTGCCACGTCGCCTGCCACAAGATGCGGATTGTCACTTGCCACGTCGCCTGCCACCAGATACAGACTGTCACTTGCTACTTCACCTGCCACCAGATGCGTATTGTCACTTGCCACCTCACCTGCCAGTGCCACCAGATGTGTATTGTCACAGCATTTGTGGCAGCGCTGGTACATTTAGCAAAGACTCCCTCATGCTGCCTATCCCCCATCGCACCAATGGCCCGGATGCAGAGAGGCCAGGGTAGTGGGCCACGGCCCAGTGGTTGTGGAACTCGGCCCTAGATAACCCTATCCAACTGCCCCTGGAGAAAATTTTGAGACGGCCAGATCTCACTAAACTTATTTCAACTTATTGTAGCGCCCTGTTCCCATGTTAAACTATAGTTGCCTGAGCAGTAGTTTTGGCTCAGGCTAATTATTCTGAATTGTTGGTTCTGTTCAGTTCAGCTGGGTTTCACAGGTTTCCCCCTGACGGTGGGTGTCGCTGTCACCGCAGGTCACGGTTGGAAAGACAACAGGCTGATTGTATTTGGTATCTCTCTCTCAGAAGTGGTTCAAGGGGCGTGGTCAACCCGCTGTGCATTCTGGGGAGGGGTACTTAGGGGACAGATGCTGTTTGGCAGGGTTCATCTTCCGATCCCGACCTGATGACCCTCCTGGCTTCAGGGATGTTGAGCTGTTTCGTAGCCTCGGGGGCCGGCTGGTCTGAGGCCTAGTAACTGAGAGTAGGCCCAGGAGTTTCTGGGGCCTACTGATCCAGGGATGGTCCTTCGCTACCTTATCTATGGAAGGAAGCTGAACCAGTGGGATTCAATTGATGGACTTAACCTGGCAGACCTACCTCACTGTGCTGCCGGTTCGGCTGAAAGATTCTTGGCACCGTGAGTCGTGTAACTTTTGTTTGGAACTATATCGAGTGTGCAGTCGGTTACATGATCTTGTGGCAGAAGATTGTGGGATGGCCTGACAACACTTATCAAATCTCTGGCAGAGACTTTGTCGAGCTTCGCACCAGGCCGGTGAGAGTAGGCTTATCTGGTGGTTGCTGGAATTCAGTGTGGAGCTGAGTTAATCCTCTGGATCTAAGTAGTACAGGTGATCCGCAAAGCAAAAGTACCTGAGTCTTTCCCTGTCCCTCTAACCCTCTGTTGGAGAACATTGCCTAATAAAACCCTTGAAAGAGACTTTGTGTTGGTGCGTACATTCTTATGGACAACTCTTCAAGGACAACCCCTGAAACGAGCGTATGGAACAGTATGGTAACGGCAGGCCCAAATCTAAACCAGCAGCTCCTTCGGGGGTGGTGCTACATTATTATTCAGCCTCTATAACAGAATCAAATCTAATATTTAATGGGGGCACAGATGAAATGGGTCTGAGTTCAGTGACACCTATAAAATATGTCAAAGGACAGAATTATGCATTTAAACATTTTCCACCACTCCCACCTTACTCTCGCTAGACTTCGTAAGATGGGCTAGAGCCTCTCTGCAAAGTGATTCAGAGGCTGTGACCAGGTTGCAGACTTTCTACACTGTGATGTAGGAAAGGATTGTGTTAATATAAGAGAAGTAGATACGTGGAGCTAATCACCAGAACGTAGTTAGTCTGGTTAAAAAAAGACCATCTAGTTCAACCAATAAACTTGCTTAGCTCTTTTTGTGTTGTTGTGACAATCAGGGTAGAACTCAGGGTGGTGGGGGCCCCTGGGCTTAATAATCGAAGGGGGCCCCTGGAGCAGAGAAGCGGGGGGGTGGGTTGTTACCGCCGACCGATCATAGTTGTTGAGGGGGGGGGTGGGGGCTCTGGATCCGCCGACCTATCTCAAAGTTGTTGAGCAGGGGGGCAGTAATTTCGGGGCCCCTTACACAGCTGCAGTGAAGGGCCCCCCTAAAGCATCAAAGTTGTTGGGCGGGGGGGTACATCTATCTGCCGAAGTTGTTGAGCGGGGGGGGGGGGCAAAATTGACGTGAACGGGGGATTGCAGCGATTGACGCAAAATTGCGAGAGGGGTTTGCAGAGAATGCCGCGAAATTGCGGAAGGGGGTTGCCATGATTGCCGCTAATGGGGGATTGCCGCAAAATTGCAGGAGGGGATTTCTGCGATTGCCGTGAAATTTCGAGAGGGGGTTGCCGCGATTGAGCCCGGGGCCCCCATTGGGCGGGGCACATGGGCTTGAGCCCAGTCAAGCCCAATGGTAAGTCCGGCCCTGGTGACCATTGTCTTGACAGAAAGTCGTGGCAAATCTAAAATTTTAAGTTGTAACCAGAACAGGGATAGAAGGGAAATCTTCCAATGGGGACAACTGTGTAAGCGTATACGTCCCTTACTCTGTAGAGATATCCTTTAACTTCCTTTAGTTTCAATGTGACAGGAAGTAAAAGAAAATTCTCCCCAATGGGTCACAGAAAAAAAAGAATAAAAAACTTTCCATGTGCTTTTGTAACACAACATATTTTTATTTTCTGTGTCTCATTTCCCTACTTCTATTCAACCCATGATTTATGTTCCTCTCACCCCATGAGAAATTCCAGCAATTTAAATGTCAATTTCACCAATAATGGACTGGGCAAAGCACCCTGGAGCTTTGCCGATAATTCAAACTACAGCTGAGCGCTCCAGAGCAATGTAGGAAGCTAGATGGCTACATGTACCTAGAAGGTTGTGTTTGGCAAGCAAATTAACTTAAAGCCTAACTTCAGACAAAACTTTTTCATTTTTTTTTATTTCAGTAGATGAGTAGGAGTTGGAACTTCTTGTAAGTTTTTATTGCTGACTGTGTCTTCATCAGAGAGATTTGGTGACAACAAAAAAATTGAGCTGCCATCTCCAGATTTATTCACTGCAAATATCACTCTCGCACTGTATACTCTTTGTACTTTGACTACAGTATACCTGCATATAAATACGTTCGGTTTTCAGATTCTTTAACCACCTCCAGCTCAGAGGCTATATATATGTAGAGCTACCCGCTGATTTGTTGTTGGGATCGGCATATTAAGTTACCTTGATGTGGCCCAGGGGTGCAATTGTAGAAACAAAGTAGTGAGCGAAGGTCCAGACAGTGAATAAAGGTTTTCCAATGCTTTATTTCCAGGCCAACACAGCCAACATCAACATCAATTAGGAAAAGATAGGTTGATGAAGAAAATAAAAAGGGGAACCTTGCGGTATCAGGCCTGGATATGAACAGAGCAGTCCTGCTCTTAGTAGTACCAATTTGCGATTTGTCGTTACTCTAGCTGGAGTGGGTGAAGTGCCCCCGGACAGACCCCTCTCACAAGCCTGGCAGCCGAGGTGTCACTTTGGGTTTCTGGGAGGAACAGATCTCTCTCACAGACCTGGCTCTAGGGCCTCTGCCACAGGCCAATTACTTTAACTGAGCTGAATGAACGAATGGAGCGAATCGTCCCAGTAGATTTCTGCATAGGTCACCGGATGACAGCAAAGCGTACCTGTCAGCGTTCCGGTCACCAGATCCCCGATTGGTTCGTTCAAGCCCTGTTGGACAACCTGCCTCCGGGTGCTCCTCAAGACGACCCCCCAATCGAACGGCACCCAGCCTGGGATCTTCTCAATTGGGGACCCAGTAAGCCACTCGAATCCCCTTTTACCTCCGGATGAGGTTCTGTGTAGACTGCAATTTTGGCCAGGTGGGCCGCCCCGGTGGAGTCCATGGATGCGCGCACCCTGAAGGTAGATGCCGCACCTGGAACCGGGACCCCGCAAAGACTTTCTAGCACATGACCCCTGTCACAGATATACCCCTCCCCAGCATGCCTCGCGAGTGAAAACTCCTCTAATTGGCTGCTGGGGAAAGTTGCTCTGCCAGAACCCCTCTGGTGCCAACTGCTGGCCAGGGATGGTATCACATCCCTGGAGTACAGACTGACCCAGTGGACATTTCCAGAATGACAGAAGTCCCAATTTAAGTAAATTGTGAATAGGAGCAAAGTAACTCTCCTATTCCCCATTAACTTTAGTGTAGTGCCCATACTGAAAGCAAGGGGGCGCTATATATATATATATATATATATATATATATATATATATATATATATATATATATATTATATCACAAGAATCACAAGATTTCTGGCTGGATGAACAGCATTTTTTTTGCATTTTCAATGGTATATTTAACCACCTAAGGACCGCCCCACACATATATACGTGCAGTGGGTCTGAGGCGCGTGCCGCTGATGGTCTGCTTAGTGTTGCCTCCTGTCCAGGGTTCACCCGGACAGCTCGGGTTTGGAATCATGTGTCAGGGTTTCAGACAGTCTGAAACCCAGACACATTATTAAGACTGGACTATGGCTTCCCAGCAGGGTTGCTGGCTGCAGTTGTCTAAGCTGACAGTGTCTGTTACACACTTTCACACTGCCCAAAGCCAGCACTAACAAAACCCCCAAACACACACACAGATGGTAGAGGAGAGAGGGCTCGATCTGCACCTCTTCCCACCACCCCTACCCCTCTGTGTCTGCCCACACTTCAATCCCCGGCACTGTGCCTCAGAAAAGGAAAGTTGGGGCCGGAAATTTGAAGTCCAGCAGCCTCAGATACATCTGGATGAGAGGTGCTGACTGCCAAGGGGTGAGTGAGCTCACCATCCATCCCTGTCTGTGACTGAAGTCTCCCCCTTCTCTCTTCTGCCTCTGAGTAAGTACAGTAAGGCAAATCAGGGTTCTCACCCCTTACATCAGAGTTCCCCTTTACACCAGAGGTCATAGTGTTTCCCCTTACATCAGAGTTTTCTCTGTACATCAGAGTTCAGTGTTCCCCCATAAATCATGGTTCCCAGAGCATCCCTTATGTTAGAGGCCCCAGAGATCCCCCTTACATCAGAGTCTGCAGAGTCCCCCCTAACAGTGAAAGTTCAGGTTTGACTTGAAGAAAAGGTGGAAACCCTAGATCTGTGGAAGCCAATCAGAGGGTCCGGCGGCCGTGATGGCTGCTGGCCACCCATGATCATTCACAGGAGAGGCAGAACGGCGGTCTGCCTTGTTTACATAGGCAGACCACTGTTCTTCCTCTCCTGTGAACAGGAAGTTATTAGATCACAAGAGAGCAGACTGGAGAAACACGGATCTCTGTGTTCCTCCAGTCACAGCATTCCACACAGTTTGAAAGTACTCCCTAGGAGCACACCTGACCCTTTGATCGCTCCTGATGTTACCCCTTCCCTGCCAGTGTCATTAGTACAGTTACAGTGCATATTATTTAGCATTGATCACTGTATTTGTGTCACTGGTCCCCAAAAAGTGTCAAAAGTTTCAGTTAGGTGTCTGATTTACTATAAGTAGCTGATCGCTGCCATTACTTGAAAAAAAAAAACATAAAAATATCCCATAGTTTGTAGACGCTATAACTTTTATGCAAACCAATCAAAATACCGTATTTGCCGGTGTATAAGGCGACCGGGCGTATAAGATGACCCCCTCATTTTTACAGTTTAAGATTTTTTGCCTGTACTTGTATAAGACAACCCCCCCCCCCCCTTCCGAGGCTTCCGGCGCTTCGTATTTCTTCCTTCTGGAGCCATATTCTTCCTTCTTGCTGGAGCTGGAGCCAATCATGCCAAGCAATGTATTCTATTAATGAATACAAGGCCTGCTTGGATTGGCAGAGGCTGTAACATCATCAGCCCACACCTCTCTGACTCTCAAAGCCAATCCGAGCAGGCTACTGTATGTAGCCTGCTTGGATTGGAAGAGGTTGTTACTCCAATCAGAGCAGGCTGTGTATTCATTTGAATACATTGCTCTCGGGGATTGACTAAGCGGTATATACTGTATGTAGCCGGAGCTAAATACAGTATTACCGCACATCCAGCAGGCATCCGAGCAGCTGACCCGTGTATAAGACGACCCCTGCTTTTTGGCCAGTTTTTTTAAGTGTAAAAGTTAGTCTTATACGCCAGAAATAAGATATATTCGATTTTTTAAATTTTTTTGTTGGGTATGTTTTAGGGTTGTCCCGATACCACTTTTTTAGGACCGAGTACAAGTACCGATACTTTTTTTCAAGTAGTCGCCGATACCGAATACCGATACTTTTTTTAAATGTGTCCCCAAATGCAGCCATGTCCCCCCCCCATATGCAGCCATGTCCCCCACATATGCAGCCATGTCCCTCTAGCCATGTCCCTCACATATGCAGCCATGTCCCTCTAGCCATGTCCCTCACATATGCAGCCATGTCTCTCACATATGCAGCCATGTCCCTCACATATGCAGCCATGTCCCTCTAGCCATGTCCCTCACATATGCAGCCATGTGCCTCTAGCCATGTCCCTCACATATGCAGCCATGTGCCTCTAGCCATGTCCCTCACATATGCAGCCATGTCCCTCTAGCCATGTCCCTCACATATGCAGCCATGTCCCTCTAGCCATGTCCCTCACATATGCAGCCATGTCCCTCTAGCCATGTCCCTCACATATGCAGCCATGTCCCTCACATATGCAGCAATGTCCCTCTAGCCATGTCCCTCACATATGCAGCAATGTCCCTCTAGCCATGTCCCTCGATGCGGCGGCAGCGGCGGGGGGGGGGAAAGGGGGGGGAAAGTATTCTATTTAGGTATCGGGGGTATTTGCGTGAGTACGAGTACTCCCGCAAATACTCGGTATCGGTCCCGATACCGATACTGGTATCGGTATCTGGACAACCCTAGTATGTTTTGTAGCATAAAGTAAAAAATGATTATAATTATTTTTTAAAAATTGTTGGTCTTTTTTTGTTTACAGAGCAAAATGACCAAATACCACCAAAAAAAGGCTCTATTTGTGGGGGGAAAAAAAGGACATACATTTTGGTACAACGTCGCACGACCACGCAATTGTTAGGTAAAGTGCCGTATCTCAAAAAACGGCCTGGTCAGGAAGGGGGCAAAAGAAAGCTCTATTTGTGGTATAAAATAAAGACATCCATTTTATTTTGGTATAGTGTCACACGACCGCACAATTGTCAGTTGAAATGACCTGGTCATGAAGGGGGTAAACCTTCCAGGCATGGGTGTAGGAACCCTTACAAATCTGGGGGGGGACAGCATTTTGCCGCCCCCCCCCCTCCCCCGGCAGGCACACGCCATACATTATATCTGTGCTCCATTAACCTTAAATGGTTATGATGCTTAAAGTGATCGTTTAACTTATTTATCTTTTACAGAGAAAGATAGCATAGATGGCGTTATTCTGCATTGCGTTGTATAATGTACTATTGCTGGGATTTGTTGTTCCTCTGTAACTGCTGGTATTCTCCATTGCGTTGTATAATGATTATACTGCGCAATGCAGATTACCACTGACCAGTTATAGAGGAACTACAAATCCCAGCAATAATACATTCTACAGCGCAATGGAGAATACCACCAGCTATAGAGGAACAACAAATCCTAGCAATGATACATTATATAAAACACAATGCATAATACCAGCAGTTACAGAGGACTACAAATCCCAGCAATAATACATTATATAAAACACAATGCAGAATACCAGCAGTTACAGAGGACTACAAATCCCAGCAATAATACATTATACAGGCTGTTTAATATATTATTGCAGGGATTTGGTGTTTTTTTTTTTTTAAACAGGAAACTTTAAAACAGGTCCCCCTTACCTGTTTCTGAAGCCTTGCAAGTCGCGGCGGCGGCTCTGCGGGGGGCGTGTGTCCGGCCTGTGTGGTGAGCGTGGCATGGACTCGTCCTTCAGATGCCACCCGCAGCGGCAGCCCACACACACTGCTGCCCCCCCAGGACAAACCACCCCTCCCCTCCATTAGTACAGACCCCCCCTCAGGACAAACCTCCCACTTCAATTAGTACAGACCCCCCCCATAAACCACCCCCCATTAGTAGAGACCCCCCATCCATTAGTACAGACCCCCGGACAAACCACCCCCTCCATTTTTACAGACCCCTCACCACAAGCCATTCCCCACAATTAGTACAGAGCCCCCCCCACAATTAGTACAGAACCCTCCACAATTAGTACAGAACCCCCCACAAGCCACCCCCCACAATAAATACAGAGCCCCCCCCCCAAGCCATCCCCCACAGTTAGTACAGAGCCCCCCCACAAGCCACTCCCCCCCCACAATTAGTACAGAGCCCCCCACAAACCACTCCCCCCCACAATTAGTACAGAGCCCCCCAAAACCCCACCCAGGCGGCAGCTGGAGAGGACAGTGTGCAGCTGCGCCGCCGGGGTGGAGAAGATGAAGATCGTGGATGGAACAGGGGGGAGGACTAGGAAACACCGCGGCGGTGGGGAGCGCGGCCTCAGACAAGGAGAGGAGGATGGAGAGGACGAGGGAGAGGCGCACTCTGGCGCTTGAGCGCCACTTCTGTGGCGCCTGGGTGAACTGCACCCCGCACGGCGCTCTCGGCCGTTGTGTTTAGGGAGCAGAATATGACAACACACCGGGACTGATTATTCCGCCCTGTTTCTTTGGGTGGCGCTGGCGCCGTAAGGTAAGCGCCAAACTTGCCTTGCGCTAGCGCCGGCCCTGATCAGCAGTGCTCCAAGTCCTTCTAACTGGGGGGGATTTTACCATACCTGTCCCCCCCGCATTATTTCCTGGGGGGGATGCGTCCCCCCCGTCCCCCCCGGTTCCTACGCCCATGCTTCCAGGGGCTGAAGCGGTTAACAGACCATAAAGGAGCAAACAAGAGAAATGTATTGTTAGACATTACATACGCTTTAAAGAAATAATTAAAAAAGGAATCTAGGTACTGTACAATACATTAAGAATTTTAGAATGCATTACATCGCAATGTCATAATATCAGGGAACAATATGAGTTATATCACTTTGGACCATACATTCTTACAAAAAATAAAGCTTTCTAGTTAATCAGGTCAGGTGACAGCTGTGACCATATATGTGTAACAAATAGTTATTAATGTCCCTCTCTTAGACAACGCATTGATCTTGTGGCTCTGCACTTAATACAACTGGTATGCAGATAGAAGACTTTTATATTCAAGAGAATATTCAGATCATAGCACACCTTTGTAATGGGGTCCTGCAGTTTTCACCCCCCAAAAAATTAAAGTTTTAAAGAATTTACCTGGGAGATGAAAGATGTATCTTGTATAAGGAAAAGTATTACATGCCTTAAAGGGGTTGTAAAGGTAATTTTTTCCCCCTAAATAGCTTCCTTTACCGTAGTGCAGTCCTCCTTCACTTACCTCATCCTTCCATTTTGCTTTTAAATGTCCTTATTTCTTCTGAGAAATCCTCACTTCCTGTTCTTCTGTCTGTAACTCCACACAGTAATGCAAGGCTTTCTCCCTGGTGTGGAGTGTCATGCTTGCCCCCTCCCTTGGACTACAGGAGAGTCAGGATGCCCACTAACACACAGCTAATTTCTCTATCTGCAACGTAGAGAGCGTCCTGACTCTCCTGTAGTCCAAGGGAGGTAGCGAGCATGACACTCCACACCAGGGAGAAAGCCTTGCATTACTGTGTGGCGTTACAGACAGAAGAACAGGAAGTGAGGATTTCTCAGAAGAAATAAGGACATTTAAAAGCAAAATGGAAGGATGAGGTAAGTGAAGGAGGACTGCACTAAGGTAAAGGAAGCTATTTAGGAGAAAAAATATTGTACCTTTACCAGGGTTTTTTTTCTCAGACAATAGGTGCCGGAACTCCCCCTTTCCGAGTCACCCCTTTTCTCCACCCCCTACCCACCTCCCAGTACCGCCCCTTTTAGACAATATAGAACCAAGTATCATTTTGTGGTTCTAAGTAATTTATATGGATTTTGGTAATGAAGATCAAGATCAAGAATAGCAGTAAAATTGATCCACTGCAGCCAGCAACAATAGATCCCCCTAACAACAATGTACCGCCCACAACAAAATCTCCCCGCCAGCAACAATAGACTCACGGCAGCATCAACAGATCTCTGTGCCAGCATTAATAGACTCTCTGGCTGCCATCAATAGACCCCTCCCCCAACAGTAGATCTCTTTCAGCAACAACTAACCCCCCTCAGCAACATAAGACCCCCTAGAAACAATAGGTCCCCCACCAGCAACAATCGACCCCCCTGCAAAAATAGATCCACAGCAGTGCGGATCAATACCCTGCAGCACACCCCAGCATCCCTTGCTATTACATACAGTCAGTCCAGAAGGTGCCGGAACTGCATTGCCCCGCGTTCCTGCTGAAAGAAAGCCCTGACCTTTATAACCCCATTAAAAGATGTTCCAAAAATGTGTTCCTTTCATTCGGATCTTACAATGAATGTGTGAAGATAGAGATATGAGAGTTGCCATTGCTAACGTATTTATCAAGGTGCAGGCTCTGCTCTTGTCATCCTAATCCTGGCTAGATTACCTAGTAAGTCACTGACCCTTCACTGACTATGTGCTTGTTTGTAACTCACTTAGGCAATGAAGCCAGGACCAGAGTCATTAAAGTGGAAGTACACCCAAAAAAATCAATTTTTAACATTAGATTGAGGCTAATTACGGGAAGCAGAATCAGGTGTTGGCTGCGGGACTGGGCGTTCCTATTTGATTGACAGCCTTCCGACCGTCGCATACAGCGCGTCACCAGTTTTCGAAAATAGCCGAACGTCGGTGCGCAAGCGCCGTATAGAGCCACACCGACGTTCGGCAACTCGTGACGCGCTGTATGCGACCGTCGGAAGGCTGTCAATCAAATAGGAACGCCCAGTCCCGAAGACCATACCCGGAAGTGGCGGGAGAACATCTATCTCTAAAACGGTAAGTACTGCATTGATTTAAAAAAAAAAAACACCCGATTCTGCTTCCCGTAATTAGCCTCAATCTAATGTTAAATTTTTTTTTTTTGGGTGAATCTCCGCTTTAAAGCCCAACATTTACCTATAAATCTTTGATGACATTTCCCATATTTCTACACTCACAAGGTCACCTTTAAGTTTTCTCTGTATCTTGGCCAGCCATGGACTGAGGGCTGCAAAATATCTACCTAAGTGCCCGATCCACAAAGCACTTACCTAGAAATTTTCGGCTGTGTAACTTAAATCTGTCCGGCGCAAGGCGTGCCCAATCTAATGGGGCGAGTCCCATTTAAATTAGGCGCGCTCCCGCGACGGACGTACTGCGCATGCTCCCAACGCGATTTTTCCGACGTGATTTGCGCGAAGTTACGTTACGCCGAGTTTTGTGAATCGCGCCGGGTAAAAAAAGTTGCGTCGGGAAAAAAAAGAGATGCGGCGGGAAAAAAAAAAATTTAAAAAAAAATTTGACAGCGTCGCGGGAAAGTAGGATCTACTTTTACAAGGTGTAAACAGTTTACACTTTGTAAAAGCAGCCCTAATTTTGCGACGGCAAACTAATACTTACGGAGAAAAAACAAAGCGTAAAAGCTTCGTGGATCTCTGTAAGTGCTAATTTGCATACCCGACGCTGGATTTCGACGAGAAATGCCCCCAGCGGCGGATGCGGTACTGCATCCTAAGATCCAACAGTGTAAGTCCCTTACACATGTCGGATCTTCTGCCTATCTATGAGAAACTGATTCTGTGGATCAGTTCCAAAGATAGAAACAGGGATACGACGGCGTATCAGTAGATACGCCGGCGTATCCCTTTTGTGGATCAGGCCCTGAGTGTCTAGCAATGCTGGCATTTGCAAAAAAAGTTTATGTGTCGCCCTTGAGCCTCATACACACGATCGGATTTTCTGACAACAAATGTGGGATGGCAGGGTTTTGACGGAAAATCCGACGGCTTGTATGCTCCATCGGAAAATTGTTGTTGGATTTTCCGACAACAAATGTTGGATAGCATGCCTTTAAATTTTCCGACAACAAATGTGTGGATTATCTGATCGTGTGTATATAAGTCTGTGAAAAAAAAATCCAAAGTACAAACACCCATGCTCAGAAGCAATGCTAACCATAGCACAACATTAGCAGAAGTTGCCCAAAGGGTGGCGCTAAAGAGCAGAAAAAACAAGTAGTTTCCTATTTGTTGGCTGAAAAGGTTTTGCCGTCTGCATGCAGAACAAGTTCACGGCCAACACCCTTTGGACAAAATTCCACGGCTTTGTCCAATGGAAATCTGATTGCGTGTATGAGGCTTTAGGCTGTTAATCTTCAGACACCACCTGTTTTAGGGTTAAGCAACACAGACTGTTTTCATTTAATACTGCTGAGTGATTTAAAAAATATGTTACCCCAACTTTACATATTCCTGATATGTGCCTGCTGTAGAATGTATTTGTATGAAAAGTATCCTGTTATAGTTTCCTTTATGTAAAATTGCTGGTGTTTCTGCCAGCCCTCCTGCTTTCCTATCAAAAACTGATCACACTGGGCCCAAGAGCACAGCATGGTCAGTTTTCTGGCTGTGCTGGGAACTCATCCTGCTCTCCTCCAATGCTCAGACTTTTGCTGACATGCACCCCCCCTCCCCCCTCACACACACACACACAGCTGGGAAGATCAGTGGGCCGTTGTTTATCCTCCCCCTGCTCTCTGAACTTCTTATGCAGCTGGGAACAGAGGTCCAGATTCACAAAATAGATACGCCGTCGTATCTCTGTTTTAGGGTCTTCCTAACAATGCGACTGATTCATAGAATCAGTTACGCATAGTTTGCCCTAAGATCCGACAGCTGTAATTGAATTACACTGTCGGATCTTAGGATGCAATACCTCGGCCGCCGCTGGGGGGAGTTCGCGTCGTAAACCAGCGTCGGGTATGCAAATTAGTAGTTACGGCGATCCACAACGGTTTTTCGCGTTCGCTACGTCGCTGCTAGTCTAGTTTCCCGTCGCAAAGTTAGTCGTTGTTTTAGCTGCCCTAACTTTACACAGCACACGTATGTGCTGTATAAAGTATGGCCGTCGTTCCCGCGTCGAAATTTAAAAATGTTTTGTTCTTGCGTAAGACGTCCGGGAATACGAAAGTACGCTACCCACGTCGCCGTTCAAAAAAATGACGTCACTTCGCACAAAGCACGGCGGGAATTTCAAAACGGAGCATGCGCAGTAGGTTCCGGCGCGGGAGCGCGCCTAATTTAAATGGCACACGTCCCTTTGAATTACGCGGGCTTACGCCGGAGGCTGCCGGCGTAAGTTTTCATGCAAGTGCTTTGTGAATCAGGCACTTGCGATGAAAACTTGTGGCGGTGTAACGTATCTACGATACGTTACGCCGCCGCGATTCTACGTGAATCTGGCCCAGAGGGTGTGTGATCATTTATGATAATTTATGAAAAACAAAAAAATAAATTGTATTTATTTTTTATGTTTTTCATATGTATATACACATGTTTTGCTTTTCATTTCTATTTCATTTCATATAAAAATAAAAGGTTTTGAGTTATATAATTTTACTAAGTCTATGATGCCGCGTACACGCGATAATCTTTCGGGTTGTAAAAAATAATGTTTTTTTCAACTTGATCAATAAAATGGCCTTGCCTACACGTGATCATGAAAAAAAAATGCTTTTGCAAAGCGCAGTGACGTACAACGGCACTATAAAGGGGAAGTTCCATTCGGATCACGCCACCCTTGGGACAGCTTTAGCTGATTTTGTGTTATTAAAAGATGATTTGCGCTTTTCTGTCTGTTACAGCGTGATGAATGTGCTTACTAGATTACGAAAGGTAGTTTTACCAGAACGAGCGCTCCCATCTCATAACTTGCTTCTGAGCATGCGCAGGTTTTTCACGTCGTTAAAGCCCACACACCATTTCTTACAACCCGAAAAACGACAACGTTAAAAACGTTGTTAAAAAATAGAGCATGTTCAAATTTTTTTTGCCCGTTTTTCAGAACCCGAAAAATGCTCTGAAGCCCAGACACAATAGTTTTTAATGACATAAAAAAAATACGTAATTTTTTACAACCCGAAAAATGATCGCGTGTAGGCGGCATTACAGTTAGGCCACTTTCACACTGCCGCAGAGTGTGTGCAACGCAGTGTATTCACAGTTTTCATATTGGTTACCAGTGGTTTTCCATAGATTTCTATTATGTCCTGTGTTTATGGCACGTTTAAAAAAAAGAAAATGCAATAAAGATGCAGCATGCAGGACTTTTGGTGCACTTTCAAAAATGTGGCAAAAACGCAGGACATAACAGAAGTCTATGTGAAGGCATAGGTAACCCACAAAAAAAAAAAAAAAACACTGCGCTGCACCCACGCTGTGGCCAAATCGTAGCACAGTAGTATAAAACAGGCAGCTCATCAGTGCACTATTAGGTGCAGAAATACACATTATTCCAATGGGATCATTGCATGACTGTAAAAGCAGGGAATTCTAATACTACCTAATAAATAGCTTTAATTAAATTATTTGGTTTTGCAATCAAACATTTGAATGAAGCAGTTTTGTTTCTAAATGTTCACATGTCTAGTACTTTCTATGATTTTATTAAACCAAAGTTAATTTGTAGATTTTTATGTAATTCACGCATTATTTAATCATTTTCACTGACCTTCTCATACTTTTGGAATTATTTATTACTCTATAATTAATAGTGTGACAGTGTTTCACCCCAGGTCCATGAAGTTCATTATTTTCTTCTCCTGTACGGTTTACTAATGAGACACATTGACCTACATTTCTCTGAGTTTTACTTTATCTTCTCACTTCTCACAGACAGTACAAAACTTGCCTCTGGATTATTGTGACATGGTTAAGTAGTCTTTAGTGGAAAAGGGCTTGAAGAATATCTAAAAAAATGTCACATTTTTTACCAATACTAAATATATTATATGTATGTGACGGAACAGCTTGGCACCCAGACTAGGTGCTACCTTCTGTGCTTCCTGCCCCCCAAACCGTTCCAAGCAGAGCTAAAACCAGCTCTTTTTACCCCAAACATTGTACACAGACAAGATGTCAGGTAAACTCCAAAGGAATGACTGCTTATTGAAACTCAGACACATACTTTATACCCCACAGTGGGACATTCAACTCCTGATCATATTACCCTAACAATCAGGGCCATCTTTAAAGCGGGACAAACGGGCCACCTGCCCTGGGCCCAATCTTTGTTGGGGGGCCCAAACCAGCTGCCGTTTGAGCCTGCGCTACCCGCGAATTTGGGTCCTGATGACTGCATTACTGGCTGCGGAATGCAGAGGTCCAGGGGCGTGGCCGGAAGCTCCTCTGATGCTCTAACCCTGCCCTATGCAGCCTGTATGCTCGGGAGCAGCTATAGTGAGAGCAGAAAGTGGAAGCCCCGCCCCCAGACTTCTGAATGTATATAGTGAGCTTGGCTGGCAAGGTATGTCTTTACACTCATAGAATGCCTGACTGCTATTCTGAAACCCTGAGCTGTGTAGTTCAACTGTAAACCTGTGCATTGCTAAAAGATTATTGTGACATGGTTAAGTAGTCTTTAGTGGAAAAGGGCTTGAAGAATATCTAAAAAAATGACAATTTTTTTTTACCAATACTAAATATATTATATGTATGTGACGGAACCGCTTGGCACCCAGACTAGGTGCTACCTTCTGTGCTTCCTGCCCCCCAAACCGTTCCAAGCAGAGCTAAAACCAGCTCTTTTTACCCCAAACATTGTACACAGACAAGATGTCAGGTAAACTCCAAAGGAATGACTGCTTATTGAAACTCAGACACATACTTTATACCCCACAGTGGGACATTCAACTCCTGATCATATTACCCTAACAATCAGGGCCATCTTTAAAGCGGGACAAACGGGCCACCTGCCCTGGGCCCAATCTTTGTTGGGGGGCCCAAACCAGCTGCCGTTTGAGCCTGCGCTACCCGCGAATTTGGGTCCTGATGACTGCATTACTGGCTGCGGAATGCAGAGGTCCAGGGGCGTGGCCGGAAGCTCCTCTGATGCTCTAACCCTGCCCTATGCAGCCTGTATGCTCGGGAGCAGCTATAGTGAGAGCAGAAAGTGGAAGCCCCGCCCCCTGACTTCTGAATGTATATAGTGAGCTTGGCTGGCAAGGTATGTCTTTACACTCATAGAATGCCTGACTGCTATTCTGAAACCCTGAGCTGTGTAGTTCAACTGTAAACCTGTGCATTGCTAAAAGATTTTACCATCTCCTGTGGTATATCAGCAGCAGTCTCAGAATGTCTCCTGTATCATGTTCGCAGTCTCATATTCAGAGTCGGCTCTCTAATTAGGCGGCCGCCTAAGGCCTCGCAATCAAGGGGCCTCACGACCGCCTAATTTGCCTAACGTGTGTGTGGTGAGTTGGAGGGAAAGTGCCCTGGTCGGCGTCCCCGTCTTGCGTCCAGGGCTGCAACTAGTCATATTGTCTGCTGTATCATGTCTGCAGTCTCAGATTGTCTCCTGTATCATGTTCGCAGTCTCAGATTGTATCCTGTAGTATGTCTGCAGTCTCAAATTGTCTCTTGTATCATGTCCGCAAGCTCTCATATTGTCTCCTGTAGTATGTCCGCAGTCTCAGATTGTCTCCTGTAGTATGTATGCAGTCTCAGATTGTCTCCTGTAGTATGTCCGCAGTCTCAGATTGTCTCCTGTAGTATGTCCGCAGTCTCAGATTGTCTCCTGTAGTATGTCCGCAGTCTCAGATTGTCTCCTGTATCATGTCCACAGTCTCACATTGTCTCCAGTTGTATGTCCGCAGTCTCAGATTGACTCCTGTAGTATATCCACAGTCTCTGGTCATCTCCTACAGTATGTCCGCAGTCTCTGCTTATCTCCTGCAGTATTTTTGTATTCTCTGACACTCTCCTGCAGTATGTTTGCAGTCTCTGATGCTCTCCTGAAGTATGTTTGCAGTCTCTGATGCTCTCCTGTAGTATGTTTTCAGTGTCTGATGCTCTCCTATAGTATGTTTGCAGTCTCTGATGCTTTCCTGTAGTATGTTTGCAGTCTGACACTCTTCTGTAGTATTTCTGCAATCTCTGACCCTCTTTTGTAGTATATTAATGTGCCGCTTTACTTGATCAATTCTTTGGGATTGGTCCAATGCGAGGTGAGTGGTAATGATGTGCAGTTACCTGTAGCAACCAATCAGTGAACAGTAGTGATCTTCTGTAATCTCTAGCAACCAATCAGTGAGTAGTAATGACGTGCTTTAACCCCTAGCAACCAGTCAGTAAGCAGAAATTATGTGTTGCAACCTGTAGCAACCAGTCAGTTAGCAGTAAAGAAAAGGCTGTAACCTCTGGCAACCAATTGCAACAGTGGCATAATCTGCTGCAGTAAACTGATTTTGAGTCTACCTGATATTTTTTAGTATGTCTCAGAATTGAGGGGGGGGGGGGGGGGCCCAAGAAAATGTTTGCCCAGGGTCCAATCAATATTGAAGCAGGCCCTGCTAATACAAACTGTACACAGGAATATAATTAACATAGCTATGGGACACATAATGCTATTCCTCTTCTAGCAACTAATAGCTGACAGTGATTTGATTAACACCATAAGCTAATCAACATAAACACATAGATGAGCAGACAGACAAACACTAGGTGACTCAGTTAACAATGGGAGAAATACACTTGACACATATCACCTTAAACAGATTATATTAGTATACTTTTTCGTGTTCAATATTTTTATTGATGTAAATATCAGGGATAACAGAAATAAAAAGGAGGGAATAAGGGGTAATCAGTTAATCATACACAAGGACATATAAATCAAATGTGTATATACCCTAAAGAGCAGATATATCAAACACAGTAAGGCCCCATACACACGAGAGGATTTATCCGCGAATACGGTCCAGCGGACCGTTTCCGCGGATAAATCCTCTTGAGGATTTGTGCGGATTTCCATGCGATGGAGTGTACTCACCATCGCATTGAAGTCCCCGCCGAAATTCTCTGGCGATGACGTGTCGCGCCGTCGCCGCGATTATGACGCGGCGACGTGCGCGACGCTGTCATATAAGGAATTCCACGCATGCGTCAAATCATTACGACGCATGCGGGGGATCCCTTCGGACGGATGGATCCGGTGAGTCTATACAGACCAGCGGATCCATCCGTTGGGATGGATTCCAGCGGATAGATTTGATAGCATGTCATCAAATATTTATCTGCTGGAAATCCATCCCAGGGGATAAATATCCGCGGAAACAGATCCGCTGGAGTGTACACACCATAGGATCTATACGCTGAAACCCATTCGCTGGGATTTTTCAGCGGATGGATTCTATCGTGTGTATGGGGCCTAAGTCATTACCTAGCATAAGATACAGGAAAGAACTTATCACGCAACAAGTAGTGTCGCGAATGGAGGACGAGTCACCTAACAATCAAGCAACGAATCTCATCATCTCCTCTCAAGAATAAAAAACTGAATATAGTATACAGTATAGATAATAAAATATTTTAACTGATTATATTAACATCTCTTCTGAGTCTAACAGGCTGAAGCAATCATTGTTGGTAATAGGGCATCTAGGCCCTAAACATGGATCCCGGGCCTAGATTTCCCAAAGTCTGTGTGTTTTGAGGAGACATGGACTTGGTTCCAAACTAACATTACTCCACGGGTCCCCCATGCACACTCCTCCCAAATCATAGTGCTCCCTTAAAAGCCAGGGCCAATAGTCAGTAGGAAATAGGCTAGCCTGCAGTTCCCTCCAAATGTCCTGGTTGAATCTGTTACATAGTCTATAATGGAAAAAGGCTAAGGTTAGCCTGCAGTTCCCTCCAAATGTCCTGGTTGAATCTGTTACATAGTCTATAATGGAAAAAGGCTAAAGGTTAAACTAATTCAGCTTTTAAATATATTATATATAAGTATGTGTCACCATCTTTTATATTAAAGTCTTCCACTCATTGATCTATGACTATAAAGGATCAAACTGCTTGTATTTCTGCTGTTCAGATATTGCAAAACGTACCCGGGAGGTTAAGGGTACTACTATAGCTCTTTGTAAGCTCTGTGTTCCAAATATATTCTCGTGCCGATCTGACAGCGCTGGGTGCCTGAGCATGTGGGCAGCTGGACAAGAGCCAAATTCGGGAAGCTTTTTTATGATTGCTATGGGAGCACTCAGTAGCGTGGTCCTTTGTCGTTGGATCCCTTCAGCTGTTCGCCTGTGTTACCAGAGCTAAAATGGATTGTGACTGAAACTGTTTGTGAGGATAATTACAAGTAGCTGTGTTCTGTACTGTTTTACTGAAGTGATTCTAATTTAGTCTGTTGTTATGGAGTATTATAGAGACTATACTATTCAGCTACATATTACCCCGATTGAGCCACAAAGACATTGTTGTAAAGAGTCCACTTTTGTGCAAATTTTGTATTCTGTTTTACATTATTCTTCAGTGTATTCATGCTCTTTGCCATTCTGAACCTGGTTTACATTATTGGTTCTAACTTTGCACCTGTTTAGTAATCTACAAGTTACAGTTACTCCTTGTCTGATCATTTGACTGATTACCTTTCACTGCTAAAGCACCTTCACGTGTTCTTTCCTTTTTTGTTTATCTAGCCTCTAAATATATCTGCAACATAGGTGTGCACAGCCTACATAGGTGTGCACAGAGGCAGTGGCTAGGGGTGTACACAAGTCGCGGCAGCGATGCTATGCTTCGCAACCATGGCGGAAATTACAGAGTGCAATGCACTTGTAAACAAGCCCTTCATTTTGTTAAATGATTTTAAAAAAAAACAATGTTTTTTACATTTGTTTGTTTACATTTTTATTTTATTTTTTTAAACTGCCATTTTGGGGGGCCTTGGGGAAATATCAGGATTCTACACAGACCCGTGATGTCCTACATTTAAGACTGAGAAAGAGACTGAGGGCAGGATAGAGGCACAGATGCTAGAACTGATCCCCCTGTGGAGGGAGGAAGAGGAGGAGAAGCCAGGAGTGCTGCAGGGGGAGGAATAAGAGGATCTGAAATAAAGCAGTACAGTTGGTCCTCCTACTGGGCAAGTTGGCAGGTGCCCGGGCCCCCCTTTTGAATTAATAGGACACAGGCCTGGTATAGAAGGGCAGACTTTACTGCCTTATCCTCTGCCCTGGCGCACAGGGTGATTAGGGTGTGCCCAGGCACACCCAGCACACCCCCTGCGCACGCCTATGATCTGCAACATCTGTCAAGGAGTCTAGAGCAGGAAGTGGAAGTGTGCATTAGCATGTGCAAAAGCAAAGCTATGAAGATAAACCGACACAAGCTTACTATTGGTATTTAAAGACCAGACGATTGAAGAAGTTGAAGGGTATACGTACCTTGAAAGTGCGATCTTGATGCAATGGAGGTTCATCAGGGTCCAGCATTTTCTCCCTGATCAGGGTCCAGCATTTTCTCCCTGATCAGGGTCCAGCATATTCTCCCTGATCAGGGTCCAGCATTTTCTCCCTGATTACTGATGTTGGACCACTGATCTATAGTAATGATTCACAGGTTAAAACATATTCACTTTACATTACATGTTTATTGTTGAAGCTTATTTCACCTATAATTCTTTTTATTATGTATATATTTCCATGTTTTTCTTTTTTTAAACAATGCTGGTAAGCTCTTTCATTTTAATTAAAATGTAATAAGCTAATATTTTTCAAAACAAAAATGAAACTCTTTTTTTATATTCCATTATTATTTTAATGAGCTTGGTAGGCCCTTGCGATGATAGGCTATAATATGATTTTAATGAATGCCCATATTGAATCTTGTAAGAATTCACAAGCATTAAAGCCTTCTAGGAGATAAGTGAAGCAGACACAGAGTTAAGAAGAACAGACTGTCTGGGCTGTAAAAAGGTCCTGCAGGTAAGATTTATTATTGTGCGGAAATGCCTTAGACTGCAGTGCTGCACAGGCAGAAATACTGCGCTTCATATAAAAAGAAAATTGTTTTCCACAATAAATGGAGAAAAGTTCTCCACTAAGCTGAAGGGGAAATTTTATTTAACTTTTCTTCAGTTCTGAAACTGAAAAGTGCTTTGATTTTTACTTTGAAGGTTTCAAGAGAAAAACAAGATATTCCATTTAATAAATGTAGTTTAAGTCAAGTTCCCTCCACCATCCTCCTTGGAGTACCCCCCCCCCCATTTACTTACAGTATATACACCAATTGCATGACATTTAGAGTCCTCCTTCCCCTTTACTTCCTTGGGGTGTTAGGAGGTTCCCAATGCTACAGAGATTATACTGATTGGTGCTGCTCTCGGTGACATGCCTGGGTAAGGGAAGGCAGGATCTATGATGCCCTGTGCTCTCAAATGGTGGGTAAAATAGCAATGGCAAATATTTTTTATGTTTTCCTTTAAGCTGAAGTTCAGTTTTGAGGATAACTCCAGGTAAAAATGTAAATTAAAGGATACATATATATATATATATATATATATATATATATATATATATATATATATTTATTAGCTATTGGAGCCTAGGTTCATACTAATGCAATGTTGGAAACTAGGGATGAGCTTCGAGTTCGAGTCTAACTCATGTTCGACTCGAACATTGCCTGTTTGCCCGTTCGGCGAACAGCGAACAATTTGGGGTGTTCGCGGAAAATTCGAAAAGCCACGGAAAACCCTGTAAAAGTCTACAAGAGAAATCTAAAGTGCTAATTTTAAAGGTTAATATGCAAGTTATTTCATAAAAAAGTGTTTGGGGACTCGGTGATCCCGCCCCTCTGATGTAATGCAGGTTTGCCATTATATCAGAGGGGGGCGGGGTCACACGTCACGTCACAGGAAAATCCTGGGTTTTTCCCTTGCATCAGAGGGGGACATGGGTCACGTGACGGGTGGCCCTGCCCTCACCTACATAAGAGCTGTCACTGGCTGAAGCCGTGTCATTCCCGGGGTGTCTCCGGTGGAGACAGGTGATGCGCTGTGCTGAATGGACATCTCATCGCTGGATCCTGGACCTGGATGAAGAGGAGATCTTCTCATCGCTGGCCCCCGGAGAGGAGATCACCCATCGCAGGATACCGACAGCGTTGGAGCGGAGACCGAGAGTGGATTACCACCGCTGCAATCTTTTTTTTATTTTTAATAAAGGACTTTCCCAACGGTGTCTGTGTTTTTTTTATACAATTTCTTACACTTTCTTTGTGAAATGGTAGGGGTACAATGTACCCCATTACCATTTCACGCGGGGAGGGGGGGTTGGAATCTGGGGTTCCCCTTTGTTAAAGGGGTCTTCCAGATTCCGATAAGCCATTTTTTTTAAAATTTAAAATCCTTACCAGACCTAAAGGGCCTTGTATGGATATTTGGGGGGAACCCCACACAATTTTTTTTTATTTGACGTGGGGTTCCCCTTAATATCCATACCAGACCTGAAGGGCATTGAAATTGAATTTGGGGAGACCCCCACGCAATTTCTTTTCTCAATGACTTTCAATGCCTTTTCTCTGTATTGCCAGGAGCCGACAATTCATTATATTTATTTATTTATTTATTTAAAATGCTTATTGGGAGCGCAGTCATTACCAGCAGGCCTCGATGCGCTCATAGAACCAACATATAAAAATACAGAACACATCTCTCATTACTATAAGAAAACAATATAAAATCACATAATAACATTTAAAAAAGCTAAAATACCATACCAATACTAATATCTTACCCTAATTAGGGCCATACACTTGAACAAATAGGAAAGTTTTTAAAAACTTCCTGAATTTTAATAGATCCTTCTCACATCTTATATATAGAGGTAGAGAATTCCAGAATATTGAGCCCTGCGCATCCAACGTCCTCCCTCCACATTTAGTTCTTCTAAATTTAGGGACAGTCAGATTGGCCTGATCAGCAGATCTCAATGATCTGTTGGGAACATAACAGGTACATTTTTCTTGCAGATACCCTGGGCCTATCTTATGGATGGCTTTATGGACGATACAACCCACTTTGAACAAGACCCGCTCAGCCACCGGTAGCCAATGCAGGGCTTTCAGAGAAGGTGTAATATGGTCCCGACGACCCACACCCGTTAATAACCTTGCTGCGGCATTTTGGATCAGTTGAAGCTTATGCAGAAGGGTTTTTGGACACCCCATGTATAACGCGTTACAATAGTCCAGCCGACTACCAATAAAAGCATTGATCACTTGGACTTTGTCCCCCTCGTCAATGAAATGCAATGTAGAGCGCAGGAGTTTTAGTTGGTAGTAACATGCGCTTACCACCTGATTTACCTGCGCCTTCAATGACAATTTGGAATCCAGAATGATTCCCAAGTCCCGAACCTGGGTAGCCGGGGTCGGGGATGGCATAAACGAAACCGGCCAAGAAGGAAAATCAGTCACACTGGTTTTGCTCTGATTACTGATAATAATACATTCTGTTTTTGAGCCATTAAGTTTTAAATAATTGGCTCCCATCCAGGACTGTATTTCTTCCAGGCAGGATGCCAAATCTACCTGAACTTCCTCATTTTTAGGTAGCTTAAAATAGATTTGCGTATCATCTGCATACACGTGAAAGCTAAGATTATGGCGCCGAATAATATATAGTAGTGGCCTTATGTAGATATTAAATAATATCGGCGATAGCGCAGAACCCTGAGGAACCCCGCAGGACAAGGAGCTATTAGATGAATAATATGTCCCTAGTCTTACCCTCTGAGTTCTATTCTGCAGGAATGAGGCCATCCATGTCAATGCCATGTCCTCAAACCCGGCCACAGACACCAGCCTTTCCAAAAGTCTGGCATGATCTACAGTATCAAATGCAGCCGACAGATCCAGCAATATTAACGCTGAAGTCTCATCGCTGTCCATGGCCCATAGGCAGTCATCCTTAACTTTAATCAGGGTGGTCTCTGTGCCTCTACCAGGGCGGAATCCAGACTGATATTCATCAAAAATATCATTGGACTCCAAGTGCGGTTGAAGTTGCCACACAACAGCTCTCTTCATTATTTTAGCTAGGAAAGGCAAGGTCGAAATAGGTCGGTTATTACTTAGATCGGACCGTGGCACGTTAGCCTTCTTCAACAAGGGGATTATAACCGCCTGCTTCAAAATACTTGGCACTGTTCCAATAGCGAAGGACATATTAATAATGTCTGCTATAAATGGTGCCAAGGTAACAGCCGAGTCCTTCACCAGCTGCGCAATGCAGGGGTCAAGCGCTGACGACAAAGCTCTAAGCGATTTGAGAATAGTCAGTATCTCTACACTAGTTACCGCCGAAAAACAGGTAAAACGTACCCCTTTATATACAGGAAAACTTTCTGTGTAACAAGAGTCAGGTATATTATTTCTTATGTCTATTATTTTTTGCTTAAAATACTCTGCTAATTTCTCACTTAATTCTGGAGAGAGTACTTCCTTAGTATCTAAACAAATTGGATTTGCAAGAGTGTTGGTGACTTTAAATAATTCTGCGAGCCTTGTTTTCCGCCAACCTAATTTTCTCTGTTAAATATGTTCTTTTGGCTTTTTTTATTTCAGCTTTATATATTTTCAACGCCGCTCTATATGCCTCTCTAGTACAGGAATTAGGGTCTTTCCTCCATATTTTTTCTAACGCTCTGCAACTCCATTTTAACATGCAAGTATTTTGATTAAACCAGAACGGATTATTTATTGGGGATCTTATATTTTGACTCTGTTTTTTTGGGGCCAAAAGATCTAAAGTTTTTTTTATTGCTGAATTAAATGCTTCTATTTTATCCTCAACGGTATGTATTTTTTTAAATACCCTGATATCTGCATTCTCTAGAAATATTCTAGAGAAAGCATCTGTGGACACATTTGAGTAATTGCGTGTAAGCAATGGTTTAACAACTCTATTAGGTATATGAGGGTTTTTTTTCTTTACATTACCCACTATTTTAAAGCCTATAAAGAAATGGTCACTCCAAGCCACCTCTAGCGGTGGGTCCGTCCTGGTTACACAGCCATTATGGAGTATCCAATCCAAAGTGTGCCCAGCCCTATGGGTGGGTTTACTCACTTCCTCTGTATAACCCAGGCTATTAGCAGTGAGTGGTTTTAAATGACTTTTTTCCCTTCAGAAATGACACTTTGTGCAGGGACTATTCTAAACACGGGAAACATGTGCTACTTCACAGGCATATTATACACCCCCCAGGTACGAAATTTAAAGTAATATTTCACTTTTATTTTTTACTTTAAGCATCATTAAAATCACTGCTCCCGAAAAAACTGTAGTTTTTAAAACTTTTTTTTGCATTGATACATGTCCTCTGGGGCAGGACCCAGGTCTCCAAACACTTTTTAGGACAATAACTTGCATATTAGCCTTTAAAATTAGCACTTTAGATTTAAAACGTTCGAGTCCCATAGACTTTAACGGGGTTCTAAAGTTCACACAAACTTTTGGTCTGTTTGCAGGTTCTGGTGCGAACCGAACGGGGGGTGTTAGGCTCATCCCTATTGGAAACCCTGCTAATTGTGCTAGTTTCCTACACCACATTCAAATCGCACTGCCCTTGAAATCTGCAGTGGGTGTTAGCACAATCTTAGCGCAGGTCATAAATGCAGTGCATTTTCTGCACCAGATCACATGGTACAAAGCGACCATGAGATCCAGTAGCAGTGCGGTTCCAAAATTGGTGCATGCATGACCGTGGTGCTATATTGTGCAATTTTAGCCCATTCCAAATAAACGGGCTCAGATCACACCGCACTGAATCGCATGCAAATTAAACAGGAATGTGGTGTGGTTCCTGAGCGATTCACATGTGGTTCATAGTGTGAACCGAGGCTAAGTGTGTCTATATTTTGCTCTAGGATATATTTGTAATACAAAATAATGGGTCACATGTTTTGGTTGGCATCAGTGAATATTATCTCATACATGTAAGCTACTAAAAGAATAGCCATTTTTATTATAATGAAATTGCATTTAAGAGTGAACCTAATTTCATTAACAGCTGCAGTGGAGCAGCAACTTTAAAAATGTCCTTTAAAACCACCATTTCAACATAAAAGGGGTAGAGTTAGTTACCTTTCCTCTACAATTCAGAAGATCTTGATTTTTGGATCATGTTATCTCCATTTAATAAGTTACTTACATTCATAAATTGCCCTCTAGCCATTGCATCGCCAATTCTGTACCAAGCTATTATAAGGGAAAAATGTCAACTGTGTTTTAAAAATCCATATATAAATATGATCTTTCCCACATGTTGATCATTTTAGTTCCATACATTCAGCTTTAAGCCTCATACACACGATCGGACTTCAAAAAAAAAATTTTCAGGGATTTTTGTTCACAGGGCGTTGGCATACAGACGGCAGGACTTTTTTAGCCAACAAACATGAACGTAGTGGCGTAATTGACTTACTACTGTACGTGGTTTTTCTGCTTTTTAGTGCCACCCTTTGGGCAACTTCTGCTATTGCTGGTAGATCTTTTGCATTGGTTCTGAGCATACGTGTTTGTACTTAGGACTTAAGTATGATGGATTTCTGTACACACGATCGGACTTTGCACCATTGGACTTTTGATGCCGAAAAGTTTGTCTGTTTGCAGAGCGAACATTTGTCAGATGAAAACCGAAAAAGTTTGTCCGATGGAGTGCACACATGGTCGGATTTTCTGAAAAACCTGGTCATTTTGAAGTTTGTTGTCAAAAAGTCAGATTGTGTGTATGGGGCTTTACTCAGATCCAGGGTTTTCAATCATTTTTTCTCTGATTGTGATGGTCATCAGCTGCTGTTTGCAGGCCTCCTGTTGTCTTCACACTACTGAATGTGCAGGTAGGGCAGTCCACAAAATTTGATCTGTCAAGAATGTAGAGGTGCCCTTACAAGAGTAGACAATTTCATGCCCAGTCCCCTGCTTAGGCTTTGTCAGCCATTGGTGCCTCTCTATTAATCAATTGAGGATCTCCAAGATCTCTTTGATGACCAATATTTTCTGCGGGGCACACTAGCTGTAGCCATTGATTGTTGTCAAACGGGGTGCAGGAGAGCGGGCATGAAGACGTTCGATTATCATGCCCATTTTCGGGCACCCTTAGGTGGCCATTCAAACTGTCAACAATTGTGGTGCATTTTCACAAATCAGAGGTCTAAGAATACACAAAACTGCATCCCTGGTCTGCAAATTTGCAGATCCGCACTGATGTGTGGGACTCTAGGCGTTAACCACTGTTCATCATTATAATCAATAGACAGCTTAGTTCAATCTTACAGACTACTAGGTCTGTGCAAACAGCAATTATAGAGATTGAGAACTACAGCCATGATTATTTACACACAAAAACTAATAAGAAGCAAGTGCTCTTTTTACATTTCATAAATGACCTATTTTCATCTGCCATTTCAATGCCATCCACAAGCTTTGCATAATGATTTCTCTGAAGTTATAATTTTTACTTTTTTTCATCCCAAACATGTTTTTTTTCTCCACACATCTACGTAAATATATCATGCATTATTTTCCAGCCTACAGCACTGCAGCAGAAATAACTGTCTACATCAATTGAATTATGTGCTTGTTAGGAAAATTACAGCAGTCATGTCATATAAACATAATACCAAAGAAAATGAATAAGCTATTGCGCTGAAAAGAACCCAACTGTCATTTAAGGGGGCACATAAGAGGGCCCGGAGAGTGGCAGGGAACACCAGGTGAAGTGGATGCAGCTCCTCTCAGATTAGCTCTTGATATCCTAATTGCACACATAGGAAACAAACACAAGAGGGAGGCTCCATCTAGGGGTAGCAAATTATTAAAAATGCACTCACAAGTTAAAGCGGATGTCCCTCGAAAAAAAAATATTAAAAGCCAGCTACAAATACTTCAGCTGCTGACTTTTAATATTAGCACACTTACCTGTTCTGGAGTCTAGCGCCGTCGGCAGCAGAGGACAAGCGGTCGCTTGTCACTCTGCTGCCCCACCGTCATCCTCGGTGAGGGAACCAGGAAGTGAAGTGCTCCGGCTTCACTGCCAGGTTCCCTACGGCGCATGCACGAGACGCGCTGCGCCGTGCTGACTGGTTCCCGCTGTGTTCTGGGAGCCGCGTGTTTCCCAGAACACAACGGGGGGGGGGGGCGTTAATCTGACGTCCTGCCTGCAGTCTACCCGCAGACTGTGTGGCCAGAAGTGGGTGTAAATACCTGTCTTTAGACAGGTATCTGCACCCCCTCCCCCCTGAAAGGTGTCAAATGTGACACCGGAGGGGGGAGGGTTCCGATGAGCGGAAGTTCCACTTTAGGGTGGAGCTCTGCTTTAAGTGACTTGTCATAAACACATAAAGACCTCCATAGGATCACCGTGAGGCTGCAGAGCTCTGCAGGCATGTGGCTAATTGAAGTAGAGTTCTTGATGGAAGTATAGCTCTCAGGCTTCAGGCTGAAGCATAAGCAACAGCAGCTTCCAGACAGGAGAACCGCTATGGTTCCTATGGTTTGATAAAGAGGCACTCCTTTCTGCCCTAAAACATCCCCTCCACTTCCTGTTATCATCACCCAGGTTAGAGAGCCCCAGCCATCTTGCTAATTCTGGAAGCTGCTGTTGCTTATTTTCCAGCCTGAAGCCTGACAGCTGTACTTCCATCAAGAATTCTGCTTCAACTAGTCACATGCTTGTTGAACTCTGCAGCCTCACAGTGATCCTATGGAGGTCTATGACAAGCCTTGATGCAAGTTTAACTAGTGAGTGCGCTTTTATTGCCTTTTATTCTTTTTATTAAATTGCTACACCTAGATAGAGGTGCTCTCTTGTGTTTGTTTTTTAAATGTCAAATAAACATCCCTACATAGATTGTAGTTACCATATCTGAAAAACAGATTTGCCTCTAAAATACATATGTGGAAGAATATGATGTATACTGAGAATGCAACAGAAATTAAAACAAAAATGTTTTAAATAAAGCGGATGTCCGCTGAATAAAAAATATTAAAAGCCAGCAGCTACAAATACTTCAGCTGCTGACTTTTAATATTAGGACACTTACCTGTCCTGGAGTCCATCGCCGTCCGCAGCAGAGGACGAGCGATCGCTCGTCACTCTGCTGCCCCCCGCCATCCTTGGTGAGGGAACCAGTAAGTGAAGCGCTCCGGCTTCACTGGCCGGTTTCCTACTGCACATGCGCAAGTCGCGCTACGCCTGCCGATTGGCTCCCGCTGTGTTCTGGGAGCTGAGTGTTCCCAGAACACAACGTGGGGGGCGGGAGGTGACATTATGCCCGCAGTCTGCCCGAGACTGTGTGGCCGGAAGCGGGTGCAAATACCTGTCTTTAGACAGGTATCTGCACCCCCCTGAAAGGGGTCAAATGTGACACCGGAGGGGGGAGGGTTCCGATCAGCGGGAGTTCCACTTTAGGGTGGAGTTCCGCTTTAAGAGATCTATAAAGTAGGAAAAAGAACTGCCTGCAGAAATGTCATTATCACTACATGAATATAGACCGTTAAATGCACTCTACCTTTCTAACTGTTTTAGAAATTGTTTGCAGTGTATTATACTTTTGTATCTGCCCTCTCCTATTCAACTAGAAATTATAAGTTATTGCAGTTTTTTTATTTTTTTTTCTTGGTGTACTACCGCTTTAACACCCAGTAAGACTACCTCAAATAATGCACCAACACTGTTGGTAAAAGCAAACTTGTAGATTTTTATTCAGAAGGGTTATTACTAGTGTTGAGCAGAATACGCCATATTCGATTTCGCGATATATCTCGAATATATAGTCGAATATTCGAGATATATTCGCTAAATTCGAATATTCGTGATATTTTATCGAAATGAAATGATTGCGAATTTTCGCTATTGCGAATGCGAAAATAATTGCGAATTTTCGATAACTGCGGTAGGAGCACTCTGATTGGCTCAGAATATTCTTGATATTTTTTCAAAATTTCGCAAAATGCGAATGCGATATTTATTGCGCAATTTCGACAAATGCTGTAGGAGCACTCTGATTGGCTCAGAATATTCGTGATATTTTACAATACAAAATAATTGCGAATATTCGGCAAATGCGGAAGGAGCACTCTGATTGGCTCAGAATATTCTTGATATTTTACAATACAAAATAATTGCGAATATTCGGCAAATGCGGAAGGAGCACTCTGATTGGCTCAGAATATTCTTGATATTTTACAATACAAAATAATTGCGAATATTCGGCAAATGCGGAAGGAGCACTCTGATTGGCTCAGAATATTCTTGATATTTTACAATACAAAATAATTGCGAATATTCGGCAAATGCGGAAGGAGCACTCTGATTGGCTCAGAATATTCTTGATATTTTACAATAGAAAATAAAAAGTGTTTTGCATTGGTGGTGATTCTTTACTCTATCCATCTGTCACAGCCGTTTGTCAATCAAACACCTTGAAGATTGAACACGTTCATGCTGCATGCTTTGGACTTTTTTTCACTTCACATATCAAAGACATTTTTATGAAAGATTATTTTTCTATTATTGGGACTATATTTCTTTATATATTTGTTTCACTGTGTATTTCACAAGTTATTTGCGCTTGCTTATTTTATAATTTGCCCACATGTCTTGTCACTAGACATATTTTTTATTCTTGTAGAGCGACTCCATTTTCTGTCTTGTATTAATTTATGTTGTATAACATTTTTGAGTTGCTGCTGTATTCTCCCCTTTTTTTAAGGTATGCGCAATTTTTTCCTTCTTACAAAAAAAAATAATATCAAACATACAAATATTCATAACAGAAACATACACCAAGCCCCCCCCCTTTTGCATCAGAGACAATCAGAGTTCTCCTACCACAGTTATCGAAAATTCGCAATCATTTTCGCATTCGCATTAGCGAAAATTCGCAATTTTTTTTTTTTTATATTCGGCAACATAAAAGGATCGCCTCAGCTTAGCTACTCGGCCCAGGGTCTCTAATCATACCAGCAATGCTTTTAGACGTCGATAGGATGTGATCTGTTTTAAAAATAAAATTGAAAAAATGCGAATATTCGGAATTGCGAATATTCACCGCGAAATTCGAAATATATCGCGAATACTCGAATATGCCATATTCGAGCCGAATATTCGCAATACGAATATTCGTGAGCAACACTAGTTATTACCACTTGCCCACTGGAAGATTTTCCTCCCTTCATGATGATTCAAATTATATAATTTTCTTTTCACACAAATAGAGCTTTCTTTTGGCGGTATTTGATCCCCACCGGGTTTTTAATTTGTTGCGATATAAAAGAAAAAAGACAGATTTAAAAAAAAAAATAACTAATATGTTTTACTTTCTATAAACCATATCCAAAAAAAAAAGTTTGTGCGGGCGTAGCATATCTGAGATACGCTACGCCGCCGTAAATTAGTGAGGCTGGGGCTGGATTCAAGAACCTGCGCCCTAAGTTACGGCAGCGTACATCTGCCGGCGTAAGCGCGCCGAATTCAAATTCTGAAGAGGTGGGCGTGTTTTATGTAAATAAAACATGACCCCGCGTAAATGACGTTTCTCACGAACGGCGCATGCGCCGCCCGTGAACGTATCCCAGTGCGCATGCTCCTAATTACGTCGCAAATAGTCAATGCTTTCGACGTGGACGTAATTTACGCAAAGCCCTATTCGCGAACAACTTACGCAAACAACGTAAAAATTTTAAAATTCGACGCGGGAACGATGTCCATACTTTTTTTTTTTTATTCTTTATTTTATATACTTTTTCTTCCACTTCTCCATACTTCATACATAGAAGATCAAACATGTACAGTATAATACATTCCAACAATCTTGTTCTTAATTTTAACTATACAATTTTCCTTCTTTAATTACACAAAAAGAACAAAAACCCTTAATTCAACGTGTATTATTTACCATACCATACCATAATAGCTACCCCTTTCCCCTCCCACCGGGCTCAGACCCCGGATTATCACAAGATAAACCTACTACAAGCCTAACAAAAATCAAAAAAAAAAAAAAAAAAAAGGGGAATATCTGTTTCTCCCCCTCCCCCCCCGCCTCAGGGATTCTGTTCCCTGTAACCGATATACGGCACCCAGACCTGTCTGTATTTCTCCTCCTGCTCTCTCATTCCCATTGTCAGGTTTTCCATCTGCTGTATTTCGGTTACCCTGCCCAGCCATTGTCTTGTCGGCGGGCTCGTGCTTTTCCACAAAATTGGAATACAGGCTTTTGCTGCTGTAAGTAAATGTCTAAGTCGATGTCCATACTTAACATTGGCTATGCCTCATATAGCAGGAGTAACGTTACGCCGGAAAAAGCCTTACGCAAACGATGTAAAAAAATCCGCCGGGCGCACGTACGTTTCTGAATTGGCGTATTCCAGCTCATTTGCATATTCTACGCTGCCATCTAGCGGCCAGCGTAAATATGCAACTAAGATACGACGACGTAAGAGACTTACGTAAAGTCGGATCTTAGCCTAATTTCGGCGTATCTTGCTTTCTGAATACAGAAAGAAGATACGCCGGCACAGCTTTGAATTTACGCGTCGTATCAATAGATACGCCGGCGTAAATTCTTGCTGAATCTTGCCCATAGTGTCTACAATCTATGGTAAAGATACTGGAATTTTTATTTATAATTTTTTTTATACTGGTAATGTCAGTGATCAGCGACTGTTAGCGGGACTGTGATAGTGTGGTGGAAAATCTGACACTAGCGGATGCTGGCTGGGGGCATTATTGGGAAGCGTCAGGCACTTTTTTCCTGTAGGAGATTGCGTTTTACATGCAACAGAACTTTAATAGACCAGCACCAAAAATGCATGCGTCTTTAACAACAGATGAGTCATCAACTGTCAATGGGCTTCCGCTGACAGCGGAATGTGAAAGAAAGACTTGCCGTCAAAAAAAGGGCAATATTTTTTTTAAATAGCGTGGGGGTCCCCCCAAAATCCACACCAGACCCTTATCCGAGCATGCAGTCTTGCAGGCCAGGAAAGGGAGGGGACAATCCCCATGTTGATTATCGGAATCTGGAAGCCCCCTTTAACAAGGGGCCCCAGATTCCCCCCCCCCCCATTGTGAATGAGTATGGGGTCCATTGTGCTCCTGCTCATTCACCAAAAAAGTGTCAAAAACAAATAAAAACACAGGGGCAGATCCTCAAAGAAATTACGCTACGCCACGTAATTTCAAATTTTGCGCGTCGTATCTTTGTTTTGGTATCCACCAAACAAGATACGACGGCATCTGTGTTAGATCCGACAGGCGTACGCCTTAGTACGCCGTCGGATCTAAGATGCAATTTTCCGGCGGCCGCTGGGTGGCGTTCACGTCGTAATCCGTGTCGAGCATGCAAATTAGCTATTTCCGACGATCCACGAACGTACGAGCGGCCGTCGCATTCTTTTACATCGTTTCCGTTCGGCTTTTTCCGGTGTATAGTTAAAGCTGCTATCTGGTGGCGTACTCAATGTTAAGTATGGCCGTCGTTCCCGCGTATAATTTTGAAAATTTTACGTAGTTTGCGTAAGTCGTCCGTGAATGGGGCTGGACGCCATTTACGTTCACATCGAAAACAATGACGTCCTTGCGACGTCATTTGGAGCAATGCACCCTGGGAGTTTTGATGGACGGGGCATGCGCAGTTCGTTCGGAGCGTGGACGTGCTTCATTTAAATGAAACACGCCCCCTACTCGCCACATTTTTATTTCGCGCCCTTATGCCGCGAGAGATACACTACGCCGCCGTAACTTACGGCGCAAATTCTTTCAGGATTCAAAGATTTGCAAAGTAAGTTACAGCGGCGTAGCATATCTCACATACGCTGCGCCCACGCAAATGTATGTGGATCTGCCCCACAGAGTTTTTGACAATTCCTTTATTAAAAAAAAAAGCATTGCTCCCTGAAGTAAAGCATTAGAAAATGAGGTAAAGCTTCACTTTGCAAAGAATACCCAATCACATGCAAGGAAAAAAATGCTTTTTTGCTGCTGATTTACTAAGCTTTGGAGCAACTACTCTTGCATAGTGCAACTGCATTTTGCAAAGTGTGCAGTCTATTTGCTGTTAGTAAGTCAACCCCAATGTGCCCATGCACACATCACGTTTAGAGAAGTTTTAAGGCAGAACAAAAAAAAGATTGCCAGCATTTCTAGGAGCAGTGGCATTTTTGTAGAAAAAACACTTGACGCATGTAAACACGCGTTAACACATCTAAATTACGTTACTGCTAGGTGCATTTAGCTCTTGAGCATTAATTTTTTTCAAAGGCCAGAATAAGGGCTCTTTCACACCGAGGCGGTTTTAAGCGCTAAAAAATGGACTCTAAAAAACACCTGAAAACCGCCTCCCATTCATTTCAGTGTGACTTTTCACACTGGGGCGGTGAGCTTGCAGGAAAAGTCCTGCAAGCAGCATCTTTGGCGCGGTGTAGACATCGCTCCCCAAATGCACCTGCCCATTAAAATGAATGGGCAGCGCTTCCAAAGCGCCTGAAAAGCGCATTGGAAGCGACACAACACAGGCATTTTTAGTCTCTTGTTTGGGGTTAAAGTGGTTGTGAACCCTTTTTTAGAACATTATGCTACAGGTAAGCCTATAGTAAGCTTTGACTAACAGTTGCGTGGTCGTGCGATGTTGTACCCAAACAAAATTGATGTCCTTTTTTTCCCCACAAATAGAGCTCTCTTTTGGTGGTATTTGATCATCTCTGCGATTTTTTTTTTTCCACTATAAACAAAAAAAAAAAACACAATATTTTGCACTTTGCTATAATAAATACCCCAATTTTTTTTTTTAAAAAGCACGTTTTCCTCAGTTTAGGCTGATATGTATTCTTCTACATTTTTGGTAATAAAAATCGCAATAATTATTTTAAAAATATTGATTGGTTTGCGCAAAAGTTATAGCATCTACAAAATAAGGGAAAGATTTCTGTCACTTTTATTATTATTATATTTTTTTTACTAGTAACGGCGGTGATCAGCGATTTTTATTGGGACTGCGACATTATGATTATGGCAGACAGATCGGACACTTTTGACACATTTTTGGGACCATTGGCATTTATACAGCGATCAGAGCTATAAAAATGCACTGACTACTGTGTAAATGTCACTGGCAGGGAAGGGGTTAGCACTAGGGGGCGATCAAGGTGTTAACTGTGTTCCCTAGTGAGTGATTCTAACTCGGGGGGGGGGGGTGGGTTCTGCCTGTGTGAGGATCACTCTCCTCACCGCTGACAGCACAGAGATGTGTATGTTTACATTGGCAGATCTCCGTTCTGTCTCTGTGTGGAGCGATTTCGGGTGCCCAGCGGTCATTGCACATGCGCCCTCTAGTGGTCAAAAGGCGTACCAACGTACAGCTACGTCGGTTTGCCCAGGGGAGCCAACCTGCTGCAGTACAACCGTGGCGGCTGTTTGGGAAGGGGTTAAACAGAGCTAAAGCGCTGCTAAAACGAGCAGCGCTTTAGTGCTAATGCGGCCACGGCTCTGTGTTAAAAGGGGTCTATATAATTTTTATGGACAGTATAATGAATTAATACCCAAGCGCTTAAGGCTACTTTCACACTGAGTCGCTTTGCAGGCGCTTTACAGCAAAAATAGCACTTGCAAAGCGCCCTGAAAGAGCCTCTTCTCTCACTCCAGTGTGAAAGCCCAAAGGCTTTCACACTGGAGATGTGCACTGGCAGGACGCTCAAAAAAATCCTGCTAGCCGCATCTTTGAGGCACTGTAATCAATGGGCAGCGCCGGCGACCCACCGGCAAAGTTCCGCTGCAGTGGAGCTTTGCGGGTGGTTTTAACCCTTTTCAGGAGTTAAAAGCGCCCCGCTAGCGGCTGAATAGCGCCGCAGAACGCGACTGCTCAACGCCTCAGTGTGAAAGTAGCCTAATGCCCCTAAACGCTTTACACGCGCCAATTGTTTTTTTCTTGTCGGAAGGAAAGGTGTTTAGGAGAAATAGCAAAAACGTTCAGTGTGTATGAGGCCTTATTAGGACTGAATACCAGGAACATTTCCAGGAACATTTTTCACTCACAAATCTCAACCAGGATTGTCCCTAGATTAGAAAGCATATTTTTAAATAAAGACCATAATGTGCCAATGCTGAGAAACTCAGTTCTATCCAGGGGCCCTTTCCTCACTTTATATTACAGAAAATGTGGTTGGTGTGGGGCAACACTAAGACAATTCAGCAATTCTCAAATTTTTTATAAATGAGATGCTTGAGGTATAATGTGTCCTGTGACCTGAGGCAGCTGAGGAGGCCGCCATAAATTTTTACACAAGGTACATTGTGACCCTGTGATGAAAAATACTGCCAAAACACACAGTGAAAGCAGTTACGGTATGTTTTATTTGAAAGGTTGTGGAGGGATGTGTTTATTAAAGATACTGACGGCTACAGTAACGTGGAAGCTGAAGATGTATTAGTTTGTCACCCTGGAAATTTTACATACAGCTGAAATGATAGAATATTGTGAAGGATGATTGTTGTCAATAAAGTTTGAACAAAGTCTGCTGACTGAGGAGAATCACAGCAGCAGCTGACAGGTGAGCTCAGGGGACACCACACATATTAGGGTTAGGCTAGGTAATTAGAATTATAGTTAGGCTAGTTAATACAGTATTATGGTTAACCTAGTTAGTATTGTGGTTAGGTAATCAGTATTATAGTTAGACTAGTTAACATTATAGTTAGGTAAACAGTATTTTGGTCAGCATAGTTAGTATTATGGTTAGGTAAACAGTATTTTGGTCAGCATAGTTAGTATTATGGTTAGGTAAACAGTAATATGGTTAGGTTAGTTAGTATTATGGTCAGGTAAACAGTAATATAGTTGGTATTAGTTAGTCTAGCTTCACATTTATGTGTGTCGGGAACGCTCTGAAAACTGCACGCTTTCCCAACACGCAGCACATTAGCAAACACGCCGTGTGTCGTGTTTTTGGAAAATTATTTGGGACCTCTTTTCCATGTTCAGGCTGTCCTACATACGATGCTTAGGAAGACAATGTAAAATGCAGGGAAATGCACATGCACACCCACGCACGCAGTACTGTGAACCAAACTTTATGGTTAGGCTAGTTAATGTATTAGTTAGGTTAGTGTTTCTCAACCTTTTTCCAATCAATAAATGTTTATTGCGATTTTTTTTTGCAAAAAATATGTAGAAGAATACATATCTGCCTAAACTGAGGAAACAAATAGTTTTATTTATATATTTTTGGGGGATATTTATTATAGCAAAAAGTAAAAAATATATATTTTTTTCAAAATTGTCGCTCTATTTTTGTTTATAGCTCAAAAACTGCAGAGGTGATCAAATACCACCAAAAGAAAGCTCTATTTGTGGGAAAAAAAGGACGTCCGTGCAATTGTCAGTTAAAGTGAGGCAGTGCCGAGTCGCAAAAAGTGCTCTGGGCTTTGACCAGCAATATGGTCTGGGGGTTAAGTGGTTAAAAAGTATTTTCGTTCTTGAGGCACCCCAGTCCAAGGCTTGGTTCACGTTACTGTATTTTGCGGAACATGCGCAAAATCGTTTCTGATCTTTAGGGGTGCCATTAATTCTTAACGGTACCTTACATATTAGAAAACGTGGGGTGCTTTAGGTGCAGTGCAATAAAAAAAAAAGGTCAGGGACTTCTTTCCCTGCATTTTTGTGGGCAATGTGTCCCAATGAAATGAATGGGCTGCCCTACACGCTGCATGCAGCCACACAGATGTAAACTAAGGGCTTGTTTAAATGTCAGGTTCGAGGGGCGGTAAAACCACATGGTTGAGCTGTTTTTACCACCCCCACCTTCTCCCCCTTTAGCTGGGGATGTACCCATGCTGTGGCTGCAGCTGGAGGTATACCGAGGGTGAATGGTGCTGCACTGCTACTACCCCGCTACTGTGTGCATTGCACAGTTGCGGTATAGTGATGATGCATTTATGGGCTTAAAACAGGTGGTGAGGAGGCAACATATCGCCTCTTTACCACCTGTCAAATGCCTCTGAAATGCGATCTGTGCATGGATTGCGTTTCAGCGGAGGACTGCTGCTATCACAAACAAGCCCTACAAAAGCAGTTCTGATGGTACAAGAATGGGGGGGGGGGAGTCAGGATTAAAAGTAACATACACACACACACACACATAGACACATGCACACACATGCATACAGACACATGCACACACACAGAAACATGCGCAGACACATGCAGACACATGCACACACATACAGACACATACAGACACATACACACACATGCATGCGCACACAACCACACACAGGGCCGGCGCTACCACTAGGCGGATTAGGCAGCCGCCTAGAGAGCACTGCCGCCTAGGGCGCCCGGCCGCTGGTTAAACTACAACTGCACTGTCAGTCCACAGAGCTTAGAACTAACACCAGGCAGGCATCCATGATGTGTGTGAAGCAGCGCCACGGCCCCCCCGCCCCCATCTCCGCTCTAAACAGACAGTGTGACATGTGTAGTGGATACAGCCCAGCACCCCCCCCCAGGCCCCCGCCGCTCTGACTCTGTAACCCATCCCACCCCCCTGCCAGCCCGCTCTGTAACATGTGACAGTATGCAGGTCCAGCCCACCCCCCAGGGCGCTCTCCGGTGTTTGAGTACAGTGCCGTCAGCGCACCCCCCCCCCCCCGGACGCTCTCGGCTCTCTGGTCTCCACACGCAGCCCCTCCCCAGGACGTTCTGCTGCCCGTGCCGACGGTGCCGTGTCATACACTCACACCGCTGGAGCGGAGTAAATGATGGGACAACACAGTGCCTGGTGGCGGCTTGGGGACTGGTGGAGGCAGAGCCTGGAAGAGGCACCCGACACAGAGGCAGGTACATTGTAAAGCAGCATTTTAGACCAGACAGCAAACAGCACAGGGTCACATCAATACAGTTTTGCTGAGCCCAAGACCATCAATTCAGCTCACAATCACATGGTAAAAACTGTTGCTGTCTTGGATAATGAGATAGTATATTATATGACAATGACAAATGATAACTGTCACATTGGTTGTGCTCTCAACCAAACTGCCAAACCTCCAAACGTCTGGCGTCATAACTGATCATATGTGCAGCACCATGGCAGTTGCAGATCAAGCAACAGCTAAGATAAAGGAGAGGAGGGTTTAGTTCCACTTAAAAGTTTACATTTTCAGCTGTTTTTTTTTTAAAGTTTATATTTGAATCTGATTGGCTGATATGAGTTGTTTAAGGAGGCTGCTCAGTCATCCAGTTTTTTCTCCCCGGGAAAAACGTTTATTGAATTTTGCACAGAATAATAATAACAGAAGCTTCAGTCAGTAGTCGTGCAATCAGTAATACATAGTCTTCCAACAAAGAAAGGATATAATCCAAGCAATAAATACAATCACTCAAAAAGCTACAGTTATCATAGCATGATTAGTGCAGTGTGTACAGATCAGTCATTATCATTACTCTCTGTCATCCAGTTTTAAATAAGTTACATAAGGGCTTGTTTACACTTGCATTGTCTGTGAAAAGGGATCTGCGGTGGATCACATTTTAGGGAGAGACAAGGGGGCGGCTAACAGTAGTTCAGAAGGTGATACTGACTTTTTTTTGACAGCCAGAGAGTATCTTTTAATGGGAAAACGGAACCACAACTGCAAGCATAGCAACAGGGAGCATTCACTTGAATGGATCACATTTGGCAGCAGCACTGCCCCTCCAATGCAACAGAGGTGGCCTTTTTTTTAACCCCCATCCGAGTGCATTTGCAGCTTAGGTGGGGTAGTTTGGCAATTGTAAAACTGTGGCTCAACAAACCTATTTTTACCCCCCCCCCCCCTCCAAACACAAATGGATAGTAAGCCAGTGGGTCAATTCATAAAGCTAACATGCTAGTATAAGGATCCTTATTAGTATGTTTTTTTTTTTTTTAAAGTGAGCTATTTCCCTTTTGCGTTTTGATGAGATTTTAAAATTAGTCACACGGGTAAAATGAAGATCAGGATGTAGTACAGTAAGTGCTTAAAACAGACCACCCTTACCCCAACTTTCCATAATTTTACTCCTATACCCCCCCCCCCCCAACCTCACACAATCACACATTTATTTATTTTATTATATTTTATCACCCTTTGTTTTGTAACTGCCCCTGCTTCTGGATTTCTTGCCTAGGCGAGAATAAAATTCACAGCTGCCCGCAGCCTTCTGAGATACTCTTGTCACGCATCCCGGGAGGCTTCAGAGTATTCTACAGCACATGCGTCATGGTGCCTCACCAGGGGGGTGACTATCTCCTTCTTGTGCTTGAAGCCAGCCTCCTAATGATGTGGCACTAAGTATTCACGTCATAAGGGCGCTGGATTTGCTACCCAGGGTGACCCTTGTCTTTCGATAACATCAGAAAGGAAGATGGGTGCTTGGGACCAGGTGTTCAGCAGAGTGGAGGATCAGAATAATCTCACTGCTGGGTTCACTGGGAGTGTGAGTATATTTATTGAGCACAACCCAGCATAAAAGGTAAGAGAGGATGGGAAATAAAAGTTAAAGAAGAGGGTTAAAGCACTTCTTTAAAGTCAACCTGCTTTTGTTTTGTTGTATTTAGTGTCTTTCAGTTATGGTTAAAGCCAGAACATGTTTTTTTTTTTCTTTTTGGACCACTGAGGTTTTATTTGTTCACTGTGTTCATCCAGGGAGATTTCCTTTCATTTTCTGTCCAGGGATACAGCAGAAAGTGAGTGGAGAGCTCCTTAAAGTGAGGGGATTTCCCCCCTTAGACAGCTGTCATCAATAAGGGTTTTACCGTTGGAAGATTACTTATCATTTCCTGTTTCTGTGACAACTGAAAAAAGTAGGATCACAATCCGTACTGGAGACAGTGGTCACTAGGACCAGTAATACATTTGAATTTTCTCAGCAGGGATAAAAACAGCAATAATAACCTGGTAGAGGTTCCAACCTCCAATGGGAATGCTGGAGGAGTATTTAAACTAGACTTGAGGGGGGAGGGTGAACTAGAATTACATCGGGCACACAGGTCAGTTAGGGGTCAGACATTAATGGAGAGTGGAATGGGGATAGATGGGAGAAGGGTTATGGCAGGTGACAAGAAAGTTCCCATGTTGCAAACAGTCATTGAAAATTTTAGTGACATTTTTACTACTAAAAAGTATATGAAAAACACCAGAGAAAACTGTAACAATACATTTAAGTGTTTGTTCACCAATGCCAGAAGTCTGCCAAGCAAAACAGGTGAGTTGGAAGCTCTGGCGCATGAGGAGAGCTATGATGTAATCGGTATTGCTGAAACTTGGCTTCAATCCTCACATAACTGGGCTATTAATATTCCTGGCTATGCTCTCTTTTGGAAAGACAGGGTAAAAAGGAAAGGTGGAGGGGTCTGTCTCTATGTGAGAAGTAACCTCAAAGCAAGCGTGAAAGAGGACCTGGTTGATGGAGAGTGTGATGAGTCTGAAGCATTATGGGTGGAACTGCATACAGATGTGCGTAGTTCAAAGTTAATAATTGGAGTTTGTTATAAACCACCCAATGTTAACGAGGAGGTGGAGACTCAGCTCCTTGCACAGATGGAAAGGGCTGCAAGGGCTGGGACGGTGATAATAATGGGGGATTTTATGGGGGATTGATAGCAGTGCAGCAATTGGCTCGCGCTGCTGTCAATCAACTCCAATTAAGCGAGGGGCGGGGCCGAGTCCTGTAGTCGGCGGCTATGGACAGCGGATTGAGGACTCGGGAATGCACCCGTAAGGTAACCCCCTTGGAAGAACGTTTCCCAGGGGGGTTCCCAGAAGCGGGGAAGAGCCGAGGGATCCCAGACGACGTGGATCGGGGCCATTCTGTGCAAAGCGAGCTGCACTGTGGAGGTAAGTATAACATGTTTGTTATTAAAAAAAAAAAAAAAAAAAGCATTTGAAGCATTACAACACCTTAACCTTGGAGTGAAGTTATGGGCCTTTTAGTGATCCACCACCACTTGGTGCAACCAAGCTTGTAAAACTTTAACCTTCCTCTCCATTACAGTCTCCAAGCATCATGACCCTATTTATTTATATGAGTGAGCTATACCCATGTGATCTTCGGTCATCCATTGTAGTATGGTTCACCTATAGTAATGAATGGGGCTATGTGCAAAGGAGGCAGCCAAGGACATTCTCTTTTGCAAAAGATGTGCAGGACCAGGCACAGTTACACAGTGTACTTCACTGAAATGAAGAATAATGTATTTTACAGGTGGGCTGCACACAGGATTTGTGTGCGTCTCTGTGCTGCCAGGGTGACAGTACATAAGGACAGCTTCATTAATGGTAAAGTTGTGCATTAAAGCCTAACTATAGCTTGGATAAATGGGGGAAAAGGTGGAGCCTATGTCAAGTTTTAAATTCTATTTGTAATCCCATTGGAGTGATTGAAAATCTCTCCAATGGGAATACACATACAAACAAGAACACATTTTAGAAGAGTGAGGAAGGTTTAGAAATGTAGACAATTTTTTTATTGTTGTCTGTGCCTTCCTGTCAGGGCCGGCCCTACCATGGGACCCGATGGTACCATTGTACCAGGCAGCACTTTCAGGGGGGCAGCAAATTTCCTGCCCGCACGCCATCCCATTCCGCCAGCTTCACTCTCCACTCCACTGTGGGGCTAATTGCCGCCCGACCGCTCCTCCCGTTCTGCTCTCCGCTCCACTGTGGGGTTAATTGCATGAATAGAGCCATAACAGGTCCTTTTTATACTCCTATATACATGTATAGAGCCAGGATAGGTCCACTTTAGTTGTCATGATATAAAAAAATTGGATGTGGGGGCATTTTGGTGAACGTAATTTTTTTTTGGGGGGGGGCAGCATTTCATTCTTGGTACCAGGCAGCACAATGTCTTGGGCCGGCACTGCTTCCTGTCCTTATGATACCTGCACCCCCTATTTCCTTCAGGGCAGAAAATGAGAAAGAAAACCCCCAATGGGAGTCACAGATGGTAGAAACCCCTAACAAATATTTTAATTCAGCTCCATTCTATCCTGAATCTCAAAACAAATTGCTGAAGTTAGGCTTTATTAGTAATACATTTAGTAACCAAGGTCACATCACGTACTGAGTAATGAAAACTATAAAATGCACTGGTAATATTATCGGATCAGCTAGATTTCCACAGCATTTTATTTGTCAAATGGTGATCATTGAAATGTTTTCATTTAGACATGTTTGTGGTTCTAATTGCTTTAAATGGGAGCGTGACTACGTTTTAATTGACAGTAAAAGTCTAAATTGGTTCTGCTTATGAAAGCACTTTCCTTAACAAAAGCAAGAAATAAGAAATAAATGTGGCATGACTCACTTGGAAAACCACTTGTATTTACTGCATATTTTAAAGGTTTTTTTTTTTTAGAAAGCAAGAAAAGCTCATTTAGAAATTAATGCAAGATTTACTGAGGGTGAGGTTAAACATTTTTTTTACAGTTCTTGAAGGTTTACACATTCTGAGCTATTCCGTGTAATGTGTTTCCTAACAGCCTTGCTGTACTTCAGATCTTTGCACACAGGAATGATCTGTATGACATCACATGCCATTCATTCTGTGGAGGAGCCTCCAGAGTCATGTGTCAGGTGTGGATACAGAGAGTACTTTCTGTTTTGACAGCTAGCCAACTTGTGGTGAACTTGTCATCAATGATTTCGACCTAGCTTTGATAAAACAGGAATGCAATGTTCTGGAAAATCCTTAGGCTCGAAGTGAGAGGGAGATACTTCATCCCTCCTTCTTCTGGCCTATAGGTGTTCACTTTAGCAGGCTGTGCAGTCAGTTTTAGGCCTCAGGGCTGAAGCCCAAGAAGGCTTTGTGCTCAAATCATCACTAGAGCAGAGTTACACTCAAACATCTTGTTTTGAGGGTCTGTGTCCACCTGTAGAAGTTCTGCATGATGCGTCTGGATGATGTTACCCATCCAGTGACTGCTAGCCAAAGATCTGTAGAAGCCCCATATGAGTTTATGGTATTCTACCTCTTTTCTCCCCATGTCCTACCTACAAAGTTTAAGTAAAGCATTAAAAAATGCATTCAAGTCTGGACCTGCCCTTCTTTATAAATGCAAAAGTATCTAAGTGATATACCATTGGGACAAGGCATTCCTAGAAGCCCCTCTTACAAGCTAAGGTTCTTCTAGGTGTAGGCACTTATGATTTACAGTAAGAACTACAGGTCACTATATGGTAAAGCTCCCACTTAGCAGAGGGTTAAAATCGCCTGGTGCCCAGCATTGGGATTTATTGGTTGCAAAGTACTGGTTCATCTTACATGACCCCCTCCCCCGTTCCCCATTGTTGCAGTAATATACGGTAACTTCTTTGTATATTAACACGGATTTGAATGTTTCGCTGCCACAAGGGTGCCAGGTGTAGTCAGTTTCTCCAAATACTACATGCAGAGCTAATTTTGACTCAATTGGGGAGATTTACTAAAATGGTAGCACAGAGAATCTGGTGCAGCTGTGCATAGTAACCAATCAGCTTCTAACTTTAGCTTGTTCAATTAACCTGCCTGGCGGTGTTCCCGAGTCTGACTCGGGGTTAGATTTTCCTGCTGCGAGCGGTAACCCCGAGTCAGACTCGGGCTTGCCTCGCTAGATCCACAGGCAAAGTTACTTACCTTGTCCCTGGATCCAGCGATGCCACCGCGCTGTGTGAGCGAGCGGGACCTCGCTCGATTAACACAGTGCCTCCGTGTGACGCCGATCTCCGTTCCCTGCGACGTTACGACGCACGGGGACGGAGTCACAAAATATTCCAACTGCACACCTTCCAGGAAAATGGCCAATAAGTAAAAGGGTGCTGAAACGATCACCAGCTGGGAACCGGAAAGCAAATCATGTACACATATTCGCCAGCACACCAAGGATCATTGAAAAAATGTCCAAAAATTTAATGCATAATAACGATAGCACGGGGACGGAGAACGGCGCCAAATTCAAAAAAGTAAACAAACACATTACATACAGTATACTGTAATCTTATAGATTACAGTACTGTATGTAAAAAAAACACACCCCCCTTGTCCCTAGTGGTCTGTCCTGTGTCATGCATGTCATTTTATATAATAAAAACTGTTCTTTCTCCCTGCAAACTGTAGATTGTCCATAGCAACCAAAAGTGTCCCTTTATGTCAAAAATAGTTTTAGATCAGCTAAAAAACAGCGATAATAAATTATAATCACTTGCAGAATTGTGCGATAGCGATTTGTGGGGAAATTCGTCATAAAAAAAAAAAAATAATGACAGCAACAATTCTGCAACTGAGCAAATTTCAGTGATTTTGATTTGATTACATTATTGAATAATTTTTATTATAATTATATTATTATTTGTTATAATTATTTATAATTATTTATTATATTATAATTTATAATTTTGTTTTTAAAAAAATGCCTATTAGAAGCTTGTTTGGTCAGATTTAAGTGAGTTATTTCTAAAAATGACAGACCTACAATATAAAACGCCAAATTTCCTTGCAAATAATGGTACCGCTTTCAGCATGTTTTTTCTGAAAGAATCATACCGCCAGGGAGGTTAAGTTTTGCCAATAAAACCTGGAAGCTGATTGGTTACTATGTACAGCTGCACCAGATTCCGTGTGATCCAGTTTTAGTAAATCTCCCTCAATGTGTCTTTATTTTCTTGTGCGACAGGAGAAAGCTTTTTGGCTTGTCATCCAACTTTGGGATACAATCTGTATGTAGGAATTTTTCCTTTATATTCTTTCAATATAAACCCTTTTGTGACAATAGATTGTTGATGTCTGGAAGCTTCGGCAAAGTTTAGTAGCCTCAGTATGCATCAATTAACTTGGTAATAACCGTATAACTAATTTTTCAACTTAAATGGGAGCATATAATGCCGTGTACACACGATCGAAAATTCGGACAAGAAAAGTCCGATGTGAGCTCTTGGTCCGAAATTATGACCTTGTGTATGCTCCATCGGACTTTTGCTTTTTAGAATTTCCGCCAACAAAAGATTGAGAGCTGGTTCTCAAATTTTCAGATGGAAAAAATTGCTATTGGAAATTCCATTCGTCTGTAGCAATTCTGATGCGCAAAATTCAGACGCATGTTTGGAAACAATTCGACGCATGCTCGGAAGCATTGAACTTTCTTGGCTCAACGTAGTGTTGTACTTCACCATGTTCTTGATGGTCAAAAGTTCAGAGAACTTTTGTGTGACCGTGTGTATGCAAGCCAAGCTTGAGCGGAATTCCGTCTGAAAAACCATCCAATCGATCGTGTGTACACGGCATAAGACTCGCTGCTAGCTCTCCTATAGTATATTACTGTATCCTCCCAAAAGGAGAATATGCATGGGAACTTCAATAATATGAAATTATATGTACGATGAGCTTAAACACATCGGCTTGTCAGCCATTAAAAACATTTCAAACCGAAAGCCCTGCCTAACGGCAGGTACCACAAGTCGCTTGCTATTATCTTTATTACTGTAGTCCAAAAATCCTCACCCTTCTGCTATGGTTTTAAATTGTTTACTAGGGGTGCGACTACTGGTCTGCGCCCCGACTTACAGCCATTCCTCTGTCACATGACTGCACTTCAGAGGAATAAAGCAGTTGGAATAGGCAAAACTCAGAACTCAGTGAAGTCAGGTCTTCAGGTTTAAAGAAAATAAAATCCTTACAGGTAAGCACAGTGGAGAGTGTTTTGCCTAATACAAGATACAAGCATGTGATGTCTGCCCCGAGGCACAGCATATATGTAAAATGTCTGACAAAATCACAATCGTGAAATAACTTTTGACACATTAATGCTAGGGCAAGTGAATATATAGCGAGGATATAAGAATTTAATGTAGATCTAAAACCAAAACGGTAAATGCACTGTTCAAACACAGGCATGTGAAGTTTTGTTTAGCCAAAATATTTGTAATTCACACTACTGGCGCAGTGACTGAGCTGAGTTTATGAATTTTGCCCGGAGTGTTTCTTGAGGCTAAATTCACATCTTAACTCATATTTTAGTATGTCTCTCTTCCACCAAACATCAGGCTAGGACAGTACGTAAGCAGATGCAGTTATCTAGTCTGCCAATAGGTGGCCCTGTTTGTAGTGTCATCAGGTGCTAGGCCCCCTTTAGTTAAAGCCCTCCTTTTGTGATGACATCGATGAGTCAGTGCCCACATATAATCCTGGCTGGGATTAGCCCTAGTGTAGTTGGGACATGGGAGCCAGAGACGCCACCTTCAGGCAGATGTAGCTAGCAATTGAAGGCACTAGACAGGGCTGCAGGACAGGGAGAGGTAGACCTGCTCCCAGAAGAGCCAACTGTAGACTTTTATGTAGGTAGGGGTTAGGGTGGGTTGCAAAAATGCCTGTTAGACCAGGCAAAGAGTTTGTCGGAATTGTCAGGAGGAAGCCTTTGGCATGGAGTGGGCACAAGACGGTACAGGGTTAAAGTCTCAAGCAGGTCAGAAAGCAGGGCAAGGGGCACAATTTGCACACAAATGGTGCACAATTCTAGCCGTTCATAAGTCCCCTTACAACTACACAAAACTATTCTTTTGCATGCAAAAAGTACTTCACACACAGACATTAAATGAAATGGGCATATGAAAAATGCCAAGAAATAATGTAGATAAAGATATTGAATTTTTCTCTAAGGTTTTTTGCTATGGTTTATGCACCCCTAGGTATAGATTGAGGGCCATATCACTCTATCGATCCTGTTCCAGTGGCAACTCGCCAGCAACAGGATTGCTAAGTGAGTACTCACCTGTTTCTATGATGCTGCTGTCTTGCTGGCCAAACCAGACAGATGCCGCTCTTTTCTCTTCCCTCGCTAGTGACCTTTTTAGTGTTTCAGATTGCAAAAGAGCGATGCCCTAGAAGCAAGTGGGTGCTCGATGTAGGGTTACTGCCAGAAACAGGAACGCTACTGTGACACAGATCTATCTACTATTGTAACAAGAAGAATAGTTTTGTAGTTAGAACACCTGCTGGTTTCTTACATCTCCCTGAGGCTTCGGTGACAAGATTTCCCCAAAGTTACCGCCTTATACTACATAATAAAGACTTCACTTGCTTGCAGCGGGGTACCTTAGTTTAGTTTAGTTGTTGCTATTGAAAATCTCTGGCAAAAAGTGATACTGCTGTTTGGCTTGTGACTGAAGATTCTACCGTGTTTCCCTGAAAATAAGACCTATCACTATTGTCCAGGAGGGTTGCAATATAAGTCCTAATACCGAAAATATACTCTGGTTTAAAATGCTTGTAAAATCCTATTATCCACTCTATTACAGTAGTATATAATGTACAATGTGTGTGCTTCTGTAATATAATTGTGGGGAAGAGAGCTCCGGCGAGTCACAGAAGTGCATAGCGGTGCTATATCGAAGGTATTTGGCACAATTATATTACAGAAACACACACATTGTACATTATATACTACTGTAATAGAGTGGATTATAGGATTTTACAAGCATTTTAACTCAGTTCACACTGGGGATTCCTGTCAGGCAGGGAGAGAGAGGGGAGAGAAGACAGCACATTACGTGGTAAGACCTACCCCCAAAATAAGCCCTATTATGTATTTTGTTGCCAAAATAACATAAGACCCAGGCTTATTTTCGGAGAAAAACGGTAGCTACCATGCTGAACTGAATTTTTAGTTTTGCATGGTGTTGGTCAACTTTTTATTTTCATTAAAGCGTATCTATAACAACATACAGTATGCTGACCTTGAATATAATGCATGTTTACCACAGGGAGAACGAGTTTGACCAGCCCAACTTGCACACCCACTTGGTCTTACCACTTAAACCATTCCCTGAGCCTTCCTACCCCTTCTATTCCGCTCCCATCCCCTTCTTATTTCCCTTTGCTTCTTCCACACTTCTTTTTTCTACATCTTTTACCTCTCCTTTCCTTACTTATACTTTCCCACTAGTCCCTCTCCCAGCCATAAAAAATTGTGATCTCACCACATTCAGATAAGTTTTTCATTGTCATTGTTTCAAAGTATATGTGAACATCCACCTTGTAAAACAACCCATTAAATTAAAGGCAAAATATTTGTGTGTGTGTGTGTATATATATATAAATATATATATATATATATATATATATATATATATATATATATATATATATATATATATATATATACTGTATATATATACTGTGTGTGTGTATATATATATATATATATATATATATATATATATATATATATATATATATATATATATATATATATATATATATATATATATTTATATATATTGCATATCATTATAAATACCCTTTTTTCTTTTTCTTTTTTTTTTTATAAGTGATCACATAATCTCTGTTCACAGCTGCATAAGGGGCTTAGGAAGTCAGGGATGGAGAAACAGCCATACACAGATCATCCCAGTGAATGGCTGTGGGGGGGGAGTCGGCGGGTGTCAGCACAGGTCTTCTGATAAGTGGAAAGGCAGGCTGAAACTGACCACACTGAAATGTATGTGCTCTCATGCCTAGTGTAGTCAGTTTGAAATAGGGAAGCAGGTGGACTGGCAGGAACACCAGGGATTTCACACAAAGAAAGAAATATAAAGAGCACAGTATACTTTCTCATACAAGTACATGGTACAGCAGGCACATATCAGGAATATGAAATGTTGGGGTAACATATTATTTAAGTGTTATTACATGAAAAAAATTCAATTTTCACTAATCACTGTTACACTAGTTTTATTTGTTATACCTGTTTTTTGTATGTGCCACCTTGACTACGATCTTTCCATGCTGGTTCTGACTATATCCCTAAATGGCTATATAAATGTAGCCTATTTTATGATATTCTGAAAATAAATTTAAATCTTTTACAGCAGAGCTCCACAAAAAGTGTAGCTGCTGAATTTTAATAAACACACGCTCCCACAGGCTTCTCTCCCTGGTGCCAGCATTTCAACTGTACGCACCCGGCTGTGACAGCTTGCGGTTTCACAGCCGGCTTCCCACTGCTCATGTGTGAGTTGCGCTGTGCCACTTGATGGTCTGGTAGTCTTCAGGGACCTGTGACGTGTTCCAGAAGACTTTAGGGAGGTATGGGGAGAGGAGAACTTCTGCTCAAATCGCAGGCCCTAGGCGATCCGAGAGTTGAAGTGGGAGCGGGTACAAAAAAAAAATGACATTGCATTTGTGGCAAGGGAGGAGGGGAGGAGTAGTTACAGTAAAATGGAACTTCCCCTTTTGGGTGGAGCTACACTTTAAACAAAAAGTATATGTAATGCCAGAATTTTTTTTACATTTTGGATAGAGTAGAGTAGGGAAACTGTAATACCACTGTCATGATTTTTGACTTTAGATACACTTTACCAATGTACAGTAATATCCTTTATCACTAATGCAAGCCAGTGAGTGAAATGAGGTCTTTCAAACTTATGCATTTTTTGTCTTGCTTGCGTGCGACTGCAAATAACCTCAAAAATTAAATTGTAATTCATGTGGAAAATATTTATTTAGTTTGTAGGATGCCAGGTGTAAAAATGTAACTAAAGCACAATTATATTGGTTTAACTTACCAACCCTGACAGATGTTCTTTCTGTTCAGCTCAAAATGTGTGCATTAGGCATATTACTCTTGTCACTGTCTTCACAACAATGCAACAATAAATTGAAAATCATATGCTTTATTAATAGTGCAGACTGAATACTTTGTTAATAAAGATATTTTCTTTCCAGCTCTTGTTTCATATTCCCTGGATCGAAACCCAGCAGTTTTGCAGAAAGTCAGTGACATGAACAGAGAAGAGCAGTCATACACAGAAATGATTCGCATATGGCCTGGGCAGAGAGAGCGCACAAGGACGATACAGTCTCAGCAGCTACAGCTGGGCACAAACAGAGGCACTTCAGGAGCAATCACTGCTCAGACTAAAGAGGAAGCAATATGCCAGCCAATAAACGCACATAATCCTTGCTCTGCAATGTGTTACAAACCCAGCACAACTTCTCATGCTGAAATGAAAATTGAAAAACAACAAAGGTTTTATAAACATAATGGAAATGAAGCCTCTGCTCTGCCATTTAAAGTGGTTGGGTTATCGCTAGAAAACATTATTGTATCTCAAACTGACATAATTTGGGAAAGTTACATTGTAGCAGCCTATAAAACAAACCGTTTATATGGCAGATTAGCCTATGCTGATATTTCCACAGTTGACGGCAAAAATGTACCCTCCTTTGCGCTGATTCAAAAGGAAAGACAATTTCATGCAAGGAATAATCGATTAGTTGCTGCTAAAAGTTCACGTAGACCTTGTTTTAAAGAGAGTATACACGCAATGAAGGAGATTAGGGATTGGGAGAAAGCCAGTAAAATTGACAATCAGAGACCATTTAAAAGGAAGCTATCAGTTACCCTGAAAGAAACTGAAGAAGTGAGTGCAAAACAGGCTTCCTACAATTTCAGCAAAAGCTGTGATACTCCTGACCTCTCCATGCATGTCAGTGAAAATGAAGTCTTTGGTGGATCAAAGATGTTTTATGGCCATTTGAAAAATTCTGACAAATGTCTAGAATTTGACCAGACCACAGGCTCTACTGATCTGTGCAGTGTGGCAAAAATATATCCTGTAAAACAATTTTATTCAGAAGAAGCTAGTTCTTCTTTAAGAAAAGTTAACACTCCACAAATATGTGACTGTACCAGAGATGGTTATGAAACATGTAGTGTGAAATGTAGACTGAGATCAGTGCTGAAAGACTCTTTTCTTGGTGAAATAGATGTTTTCACAAGCATTTTTATTCCCGAGACTGACAGTACGGTTGATTATACTGTGCCATACACTGCTTTGACGCAAAAAGGACACTGTAAAGCTCAGACTTATTCTGAAGAAAGCTTTTTTTTGAAAATGAACACATACAGCAGGATTAATCCACATGACAGTCTCTCACTGTATCCTCAAATGACTTCAAATGTTATTTTTAACAAAGGAGATGACAAGCCCATCAAATCACAACGCCAAGTGGTTTTTGAATGGGCATCTCATGAAAAAAGTACCATTTCTGCAAGCATGTTAATAAGCTGTTCAGTTTTGCAAAAAACTGATTTGTCATTTATTGATAAGAAAAACTGTCATTTTGGCAGTAACTTGTTTCTGTCAACAAAAATGTCATTTCCAGCATTACTAAATCACCACAGAAAGTGTAAAAAACAATATTTTCTTCCCAACATCAGCACTTCAGCAGATTCATTCATCGGAATGCCTATAAATGACTTTGCATATTCTCAAAACAGAATTTCTGAGGTAGGATCTTTTCCACAAAATGAATTACAAATCCTGCAGCATTTTGCCAAAGCGAATGGCGTTGAAGCCAAACAAATGGAAATGGAGGTTACACTTGGCGAAGAAACAATGTTTAAAACCACTGAAAGTGCTCATCTGGCCTATGCAACTGCACTTAAAAATCAAGACTTCTGTTTTCCTTCACACCTTCTGGATGCTGCTGAGAATTCAGAAGAAGATACCCTGAAAAGGTTTACAGAGGCAAATTGGATGCAATCATATCCAGAACCGGTGTTTCATGAAATGTTTGGGAAAATCGGTTTGGATATGTATACGGTAGAATTACAGAATGATAATTCAGCAGAAGCAAACTGTTTACTCCAAAACCAAGCCCTATCTGATAGCAGTATTCCGATGGAAAGTGAATTTAGGAGCGGCAGAAAAGAATGCTATGGTTCAGCTACACTACACTTTAATGAACTTGGTGTGTCAGATGCAGACAGAAAAGTTTGTAAGAAAGAAGTTCAATCTGTCTATGAAAACAAAGAAATTGTGCACAACTTCTTACAAGACAGCACCATGCATGACACATATTTCTGTGAAAATAGCATTCAAAATGAAAGAGAACCGAAGAGGTCAGATATAATTTTCAAAAATAAGTCTAAAACTGAAGAGCACAGTGAAAGCCTGAAATTAAATTTATCAAACGAAGAAATAAACCTGAAGAATTCATGTTTTCCAATTGATACCGCCAATGGTTTTCCTTCAGGGACCATCTTAAATGTAGTTACAAAGGCAGAGTATGACAACATAAATGAATTACAAGTTGAAGGGATATGTTCCTTCGAAAATACAGAAAAATCACACTGTAATTTAAAAGATGCTAATTATTCTCTAGAAGGCAATTCTGCCATTGGTGTTACCAACCCCAGCGCTGTAGAGCTTGCTGGGCTTACCCTTCATGCATTTGAAATGAAGGCTCAGTTTGACTTGGTTCTTGAAGAGCTGAAATTGTTCCATTCAATTGGACAGACTAATGAAAACCCCTTCATATCAGACAACAAGAAAGGAATAGAACAGATGTGCAGCACTTCGGTAGAATTGCCAGACATATTAACTGAGGATTTACCCTGTGAATCAATAATGGATAGTAATGACTGTGGGTTGAATGACCAGACTTTGATTCAAGTAAGAGAGCAGGAAGTACCTCAAGCATCTTGCTCTGCTAGTTCAGGTGATGAGGAATCACTGTATTCTACTGTTAAAGGAGGTGAGTTAATCAAATACACATTTCCTTTTGCTTTACTGTGATTATACTTAATATTTGGACCTTCAAAGAAGGTGTCCCCAGCCTCCTCTCCACCTCCTCCAATCGGAGAATGTCTTGTATTCATTCACAAAATTCAAGAAGTTTTGTTAATGGCCATGGTGCTGATCACTGTAGTACTACTACAGTGAGTGTAGCCTTCCCCAGCAGTCCTTCAGGCATGATATACAGTATGCATACTTACATTGGTCCAAGCTGTGAAACAAAGATCATACCTAGAATTCAGCTATAAACCAAATTGAACAACAACTACCGGTACCTTCCATTAACGTCATTGCATTTAGCCAACATGATGACATTTTACCAAAATTTTACTTTTTTCAAATTATTTTGGTTCGTAGAATTTTTATCAAATCTCCAAAAAAACAGGTAGTATATGGGCAGCCTTATAGCCAATTTTTTTTTTCTTGGAAGAATCTAAAAAATGAATTGCCTGCATTGCCTAGAGCAACTAGTAGTCTTTCTATTCCTTGTTCTAGGTAAGACAGATTAGGGATAGCACAGCAAGCTTTCACTACACTATACTTCAGTAAAGAATGAATTCCTTTAAGGGTATTTCTAACACAGCTTTCTCAGAAGGACTTATGACCTAATTAACAACTGCCTAAAGAATAAGACTTCACTATAGTAATGATTGTCAACTTTAAAGGTATAGGGGCCTCAACTGTGATCTGTAATGTACCATTGGAGACTGCAGAGGAAATGATGGTCAGAGACCGTGGACATACTACAGGTTTGATTGGAGTCTGTAGACATGCACAAGAAAAGACAAATACAGTTGCAGGAAAAAGTATGTGAACCCTTTGGCATGGGATATGGATTTCTGCACAAATTGGTCATAAAATGTGATCTGATCTTCATCTAAGTCACAACAATAGACAATCACAGTCTACTTAAAGCAGGGTTCCAACCACAATTAGCGTTTTTTAAATGCATGTCCTTTCATCATGCGTTTTTATAATATAAATCCAGTCACTTACTATTTTACAATCCGCTGCCACTCTGCATAGTTATTCAAAAAAGATAGTTTATAAAACTATGTCCACACCGTTGTCATTTTGCTTGTGGGCATTGAAGCCCACAAGCACTTACTTCCTGGAAGTCTTGGATGGGGAGTTATAATTGGGTAGCGCACTGCATCCTGGGAAATGATGACACACATTTCCCAGGAGCATTAGCGTGCTGAGGAGCCGAGGGAGATGATGTCAGAATCCTAGGTGATTGCGAAGGCAGATTTCGTGGGACCGCATAGCAACAGGCATTTCCAGGTGAGTAAAACATTTTTTTAGGTCTAATGAGCACAAAAATTAAAAACATTTTGGGATGGAAACTCCACTTTAAACGAATAACACACACATAATTAAATATTGCCATGTTTTTATTGAACACACCATGTAAACATTCACAGTGCAGGAGGAAAAGGGATGTGAACCTTTGGATTTAATAACTGGTTGAACCTCCTTTGGCAGCAATAACTTTAACTAAACGTTTCCTGTAGATGCAGATCAGACGTTCACAACGGTCAGGAGTAATTCTTGACCATTCTTCTTTACAGCAATATTCTTGGGATTTCTGCTGTGAATCGCTTTCTTGAGGTCGTGCCACAGTCGAGCCACAGCATCTCAATTGGGTTGAGGTCAGGACTCTGACTGGGCCACTCCTGAAGGCGTATTTTCTTCTGTTTAAGCCATTCTGTTGTTGATTTTCTTCTATGCTTTGGGTCGTTGTCCTGTTGCAACACCCATCTTCTGTTGAGCTTCAGCTGGTGGACAGATGGCCTTAAGTTCTCCTGCAAAATGTCTTGATAAACTTGGGAATTCATTTTTCCTTCGATGATAGCAATCTGTCCAGGCCCTGACGCAGCAAAGCAGCCCCAAACCATGATGCCCCACCACCATACTTCACAGTTGGGATGAGGTTTTGATGTTGGTGTGCTGTGCCTCTTTTTCTCCACACATAGTGTTGTGTGTTTCTTCCAAACAACTCAACTTTGGTTTCATCTGTCCACAGAATATTTTGCCAATACTGCTGTGGACCATCCAGGTGCTCTTGTGCAAACTGTAAACGTGCAGCAATGTTTTTTTTGGACAGCAGTGGCTTCCTCTGTGGTATCCTCCCATGAAATCCATTCTTGTTTAGTGTTTTACGTATCATAGATTCGCTAACAGGGATGTTAGCATATACCAGAGACTTTTGTAAGTCTTTAGCTGACACTCTAGGATTCTTCTTCACCTCATTGAGCAGTCTGCGCTGTGCTCTTGCAGTCATCTTTACAGGACGGCCACTCCTAGGGAGAGTAGCAGCAGTGCTCAACTTTCTCCATTTATAGACAATTTGTCTTACCGTGGACTGATGAACAGCAAGGCTTTTGGAGGTACTTTTATAACCCTTTCCATATTTATGGAAGTCAACAATTCTTAATCGTAGGTCTTCTGAGAGCTCTTTTGTGTGAGGCATCATTCACATCAGGCAATGCTTCTTGTATAAAGCAAACCCAGAACTGGTGTGTGTTTTTTTTATAGGGCAGGGCAGCTGTAACCAACACCTCCAATCTCATCTCATTGATTGGACTCCAGTTGGCTGACACCTCACTCCAATTAGCTCTTGGAGATGTCATTAGTCTAGGGGTTCACATACTTTTTCCATCTGAACTGTGAATGTTTACATGGTATGTTCAATAAAAACATGGTAACATTTAATTCTTTGTGTGTTATTAGTTTAAGCAGACTGTGATTGTCTATTGTTGTGACTTAGATGGAGATCAGATAAAATGTTATGACCAATTTGTTCAGAAATTCATATCATTCCAAAAGGGTTCACATACTTTTTCTTGCAACTGTATTTTTTATAAATGTGCAGCACTAAACTTAAAATATCTTTCCAAGTGATAATCAGTGTAAATCTACGTAAACACTCCCCAGTAATGATCAAAACAAGTATAATTCACAAAAAACTTAGATAAATAGATAATAACAAAATCAAGTCCTTGAACAATATCCTAAGTGCACTGTGTGAATAGTGAAATGTTTGCACTTCAGATACCGTATTTATTGGCGTATAACACGTACAGGCATATAACACGCACCCTAATTTTAAGACGGAAGTTTTAGGAAAAAAACTTTCCACAGACCCCTTTACATTCCAAAGACCCCCTGCACATTACACAGACCCCTTTACATTACACAGACCCCTGAAATTACACTATGAAGACCCCCTGCACATTACACTATGCAGATCCCCTGCACATTACACAGACTCCTTTACATTCAAAAGCCCCCCTGCACATTACACAGACCCCTTTACATTCCAAAGCCCCCCTGCACACTGCACAGCCCCTTTACATTGCACAGCGCCCCTGCACTCCCAGGAGTCCCGAAGTCTCCTGGGACAGCACTGCCGGCGTATTCTAAAGTTTAAAAAAAAATCAGTGCCAGTCCCTTCTCACAGATTCTTCCTACACTGTGTCACCAACCGCCAAGTGTATGACTCGGCCCCGCCCCCCGGCACACAGCATCATTGATTTGATTGACAGCAGTGGGAGCCAATGGCTGCGCTGCTATCAATCTAACCAATGAACAGCCGACTGAGCTGTTTGGAAAGCGTCGTGGGATCGAGCTCACAGAAGTTCGGAGCTCAGGTAAGAAAAATGGGGGCACAGGGGGGCCAGAGAGTACAAGGTGTTTTTTCACCTTAATCCATAGGATGCATTAAGGTGAAAAAACACAACGGTTTACAACCACTTTAAGATATTGTTCAAGGACTTGATTTTGTTATTTTACCTACAGTAGACATGTGCAATTAGTTTTGTTTCTAATTCGTTTTTTATGAAAATTCGGAAATTCGTTAATTACGAATTTTCGTATTTACGAATTTTTTATTTACGAATTTTCGGACTTCCGAAAATTTTGAATTTACGAATTTTCTTATTTCCGAAAATTCGAATTTCTGAATTTTCGTATTTTTGAAAATTCATATTTACGAATTTTTTAATTTTCGAATTGTCGTATTTACGAATTTCGGAAATTCCGGTTTTCGGAAATACGAATTTTTACAATTTTCAAATTTTCGAATTTTTCAAATTTCGAATTTTTCAGATTTGGAATTTTTCAAATTTCGAATTTTTCAAATGTCGAATTTTTGAATTTTCGAATTTTTGAATTTTTCAAGTTTCGAATTTTCGAATTTTTCAAATTTTGAGTTTTTGTATTTCCGAATTTCGAAAATTCGAAATTTCGAAAATTGAAAAATTCGAAAATTGAAAAAAATCGAAGTTCGAAAATTGAAAAATGTTTCGAATTTTTCAATTTCCGAATTTCGAATTTTCGAATTTTCGTATTTCCGAATTTTCGTATTAACGAATTTCGAAAATTCGAAATGGAAAAATACGAAAATTGCAAAATTCGAAATTTGAAACATTTTTCAATTTTCGAAATACAGAAATTTGAAAAATTCGAAATTTGAAAATTGAAAAAATCGAAAATCGAAATTTCGAAAATTGAAATTTCGAAAATTGAAAAATTCGAAAATCGAAAAATTCGAATTTTAGAATTTTTCAAATTTCGAATTTTTCAAATTTAGAATTTATCGAATTTCGAATTTATCGAATTTCGAATTTTTCAATTTTCGAATTTTCGTATTTCCGAATTTCGAAGATTGAAAAATTCGAAAATTGAAAAAATCGAAAATTGAAAAAAATGTTTCGAGTTTTCGTATTTCCGAATTTTCGTATTTCCGAATTTCGAAAATTCGAAATTGAAAAATTTGAAAATTGAAAAATTTAACATTTTTTAATTTTCGAATTTCAAATTTTTCAATTTTCTAATTTTCAATTTTCGAATTTTTCCATTTTCGAAATTTCGAATTTTTCAATTTTCGACATTTTGGAATTTCGTATTTCCGAATTTGTTCGTATTTCCGAATATTTTCGTATTTCCGAATTTTCGAAAATTGAAAAATTTGAAAATCGAAATTTCGAAAACTGAATAATGCGAAAATGGAAAAATTCGACTGAAAAATTCGAAATACGAAACCTCAAAAATTGAAAAATGGAAAAATTCGAAATATCGAAAAATTTAAAATTCGAAAATTGAAAAGTTCGAAATTCAAAAATTGAAAAATTCGAAAACTGAAAAATTCGAAATTGGAAATTTCGAAAAATTGGAAATTTCGAAAAATTGGAAATTTAGAAAAATTCGAAATTTAGAAAAATTCGAAATTCGAAATTTCGAAAATTGAAAAATTCGAAATGTCATAAATTCGAAGTTTCAAAAATTGAAAAATTCGAAAATTTCCGTTTTTTTTTTTTATTCGTTTCATTCGTTTTTTTCGTTTCATTCGTTTTTTCAAAAACGAATGAAACAAAAATGGAAAAAAAGAATGTTTCGAATTTCCCGAATTTACGAAAAAATAAAGTAGAAAGACTAATCATTGCTATGGAAAACCAAAAGGTTAATCACTGAGAATTCATGCAGTTTGAGGTTAGATAACCATAGGGTTGACCCCTGACTAGTTGCTTTTTAATGGCCTAGCTGGCAAAAAAATATATTTTTACAGTAGGGATCGAAAGTTTGGGCACCCCAGGTAAAAATTTGTATTAATGTGCATAACGAAGCCAAGGAAAGATGGAAAAATCTCCAAAAGGCATCACATTACAGATTAGACATTCTTATAATATGTCAAAAAAAGTTAGATTTTGACAGAAAACAAAAACAAAAAAATGACGTCTGCAAAGGTTTGGGCACCCTGCAGAGTTAATATCTTGTACTGCCCCCTTTGGCAAGTATCACGGCTTGTAAATGCTTTTTGTAGCCAGCCAAGAGTCTTTCAATTCTTGTTTGAGGTATCTTTGCTCATTCTTCCTTACAAAAGTCTTCCAGTTCTTTGAGATTTCTGGGCTGTCTGTCATGCACTGCTCTTTTAAGGCCTATCCATAGATTTTCAATTATGTTGAGGTCAGGAGATTGTGAAGGCCATGGCAAAAGCTTCAGTTTACGCCTCTTGATGTAATCCCCCGTGGATTTTGAGGTGTGTTTAGGATCATTATCCATTTGTAGAAGCCATCCTCTCTTTAACTTCAGCTTTTTCACAGATGGCATCAAGTTACCATCCAAAATTTGCTGAAATTTTATTGAATCCATTTTTCCTTCTACTCACGAAATGTTCCCTGTGCCACTGGCTGCAATACAACCCCAAAGCAAGATTGATCCACCCCCATGCTTAACAGTTGGACAGAGGTTCTTTTCATTCAATTCTGTGCCCTTTCTTCTCCAAACGTACCTTTGCTCATTCCGGCAAAAAAGTTATATTTTAACCTCATCGGTGCACAGAACTTGTTTCCAAATTGCATCAGGCTTGTCTATATGTTCATTTGCAAAGTTCAAACGCTGATTTTTGTGGTGAGGACGTAGAAGAGGTTTTCTTCTGATGACTCTTCCATGAAGACCATATTTGTACAAGTATCTCTTTATAGTGTAATAGTGTACCACAACTCCAGTGTCTGCCAGATCTTTCTGGAGGGATCATGCAGTCAAACGTGGGTTTTGAATTGCTTTTCTCACAATCCTGCAAGCTGTTCTGTCTGATATGTTTCTTGGTCTTCCAGATCTTGCTTTAACTTCCACTGTTCCTGATGACTGACATTTCTTAATTACATTCCGAACAGAGGATATTGACATCTTAAAACGATTTGCTATCTTCTTATAGCCTTCTCCAGCTTTGTGAGCGTCAACTATTTTCAGTTTCAGTTTTCTAGACAACTGCTTAGAAGAACCCATGATGCTGATTGTTGGGGCAAGGTCAGTTGAGTCTGGGCATTTAAAACCTTTGAGATTGACATCACCTGGTCTTCCCAGACGATCAGTGTCATCTTAAGAGCATTATAGGCCCCCGGGCAATACAGTGCACTGGGGCCCTGTCTACACAATCACGCACGAGAATTTACTGACAAAAATCATAAAATTTACTGGCAGAACCACATTTTTTACTGCCACTGCAAAAAAAGTACCTAAAATTACAGTTTTCAGTGCCGAACAATGCAAATGTCAGTATTTAAACTATAAACATATAGCTAGTGCTATTAGCAATGTGTTTACGTTAAACAAAAGTAAAACAAAATTACATGAAGGTCAGGTTACTATAACCCAGCCAGCACAGAGTTTCCTCTTACATCAGAGTCTGCAGGATTCCCCCTTACAGTGAAAGGGAACTCTTATGTAAAGGGGAACGCTGCAGATCATGATCTAAGGGGGGAACTTTGATGTGGAGGGGGGCTCTGGTGACCAGAGACCACCTTATCTCAGAGTCCACTGCTTTCTCTTTCCCATTTACATCAGGGTCCGCAGACTGAGTTCCCCCTTGCATTGTAAGGGGGAATCCTGCAGACTTTGATGTAAAGGGGAACTCTGATGTGGGGGGCACTCTGGTGACCAGAAACCACCTTCCGTAGAGTAAATACACTAAGGTAAGGGGGGTCACTAATATAGGAGGGGGAACCTTTATATCAGTGCCCCCTTACATTTTTGTATTCACTCCCCCCTTACATCAGCAACCCCCCCCCCCCGCACTCGTGGAGGACCGGATCTTCTCTGTGATTTCAGCAAACTGGGCATGGGCAGTTCTAACCCGTCACTCTCCACAATTTTTTACTGGGGTTGCTGGGCACCCGGTGGGGCCCCCCAGGTAAGCGGGGCCCCCGGGCAACTGCCCAGCGTGCCCAATGGAAAAGATGGCCCTGCAGACGATGATTGAGAACAATCCATGACACTGGCAGGTCTCAGCTTTGCAAAGGGGGCAGTGCATGCTATAAATTTTGCAGGGTGCCAAACCTTTTGCAGACGCCATTTTTTTGTTTTCTGTAATTTTGAAAGTGTAAATGACATATTTTTGACATATTATAAGAATGTCTAATCTGTAATTTGATGCCTTTTGGAGATTTTTCCATCTTTCCTTGGCTTCGTTATGCACACCTGTATGTGGTTATGGCAAGTAGAATGAACATGTGGGCAAGAAGGCCTGCGTATCACTTTTATGTTTGTTATTTTACATATTTTATTCAACCAAAAAACATGGACTGCTTTCTTAAACAAAACTTCTATAAATATTCTAAAAGTAGATATTTGCATAATCATTCATAATTCCACAAGATTAATCATTCATAATTATACACAATTGTACCAACACAGCTGTTGTTTGTGATATTGCTCAGTAAATTTGAGATTTTATGGCTATTGGGATCTATTTTAATTAATTATGAAAAAAAGTGTGTTAAGAAATTGTGAATTCTTGCAATGAAAGAATCAAAATATGTTTACATTTCAGTTTTATGCTGTGCTAGATATCTGAACTCTAAGGCTTCATTTCCACTGGCATTTTTACAGCCACTTGTGTTAGCCTTTTTTACAGCTTAAAAACGCCTGTCCATGTTTATTTTGTAAGCTCAAAAACGCTGCGTTAGCGTTTTTGAGCGTTTTCGCGCGTTTTTGAGCGTTTTTTAACATCTGGCGTTTTTGAAGCTCTACTCTGGAGCTTCAGAACGCCCTGGTCCTGCGTTTTTTTTACAGCTCTAAAACGCCTATGCCATTTGCAGCTCAAAAACGCCTATGTGGGCATGATGCCATAGAATAACATGGACAGGCGTTTTTAAGCTGAAAAAAACGCTCAGAAAAGTGGCTGTAAAAACGTCAGTGGAAATAAAGCCTAATCCTTTAGATCAGTGGTACCCGATACTTTTAATATCTGGCCCTTGAATGACATTGCATTATCACTGGGATAAAAAATAAAATAGAAAAAGTGCAGCGCAAAACTCAAATATATAAATGATACTGGTATACTCAAACACCAATACCATAAGTGTGAATATGAATATGCAGAAAAAAAAAAAAAATTTAATACAATTCAAACAAACAGTCCAAAAGTCCATAAGTGTCAGAAGATGAGTGAATTAAACGAAAATAAATCTCCACCACGTGACAATCCACCAAAATTTTGAAGTGATCCCTCCACCGTTGTAGATGGCTACTCTCACCTTCATATATGGACCACTGAGTTAACAGATGGTCAATAAAGCAAATCAAATAGGCAGGTCATAAACAGGAACCAGGCTGATGTATTAGATCCTCATAAGACAACCAAACCGCAAAGGACAGGTGCATGTAAAGAGATAATCACATCACAGACTAAGTGCTCACTGTTGCAATGTGTGGATTTATTCTTTAAAAGAAGCAAAAGTCAGGCTACTCACATTTGGCCAGACAAAAAACGGCATGAAGTAACAATCTTTAGGAATGAACAGCAGATGAGCGACGTGATGTTTCAGGCTCCTAAACCACCGGACGCGTTACGTTATATCAACTTCCTCAGCGGGGGGTTGATATAACGTAACGCGTCCGGTGGTTTAGGAGCCTGAAACATCACGTCGCTCATCTGCTGTTCATTCCTAAAGATTGTTACTTCATGCCGTTTTTTGTCTGGCCAAATGTGAGTAGCCTGACTTTTGCTTCTTTTAAAGAATAAATCCACACATTGCAACAGTGAGCACTTAGTCTGTGATTATCTCTTTACATGCACCTGTCCTTTGCGGTTTGGTTGTCTTATGAGGATCTAATACATCAGCCTGGTTCCTGTTTATGACCTGCCTATTTGATGACCATCTGTTAACTCAGTGGTCCATATATGAAGGTGAGAGTAGCCATCTACAACGGTGGAGGGATCACTTCAATATTTTGGTGGATTGTCACGTGGTGGAGATTTATTTTCGTTTAATTCACTCATCTTCTGACACTTATGGACTTTTGGACTGTTTGTTTGAATTGTATTAATTTTTTTTTTTTTTCTGCATATTCATATTCACACTTATGGTATTGGTGTTTGAGTATACCAGTATCATTTATATATTTGAGTTTTGCGCTGCACTTTTTCTATTTTATTTTTTACTTGCTTAGGATTTTTGCGAATTTCCCTTAGTGTTCAGCTGGCATTACCAGTGATCTGAACCCTGGGGGTCTGTATCACATAAATACACTTTTAATATCATCATTTTTTGATCTATATATTTGCGCTGATTGCACCCTGTTTTTTATATATTATCACTGGGATGCTAGTTTACACTTTTCATTGTGCTTGAAACCAAACTGTGCATAATATCTAATAACAGTGAGATCCACAGGCTGCATGCAGTTGAAAGCTGATTTAGTTGTTAGTTAGGGTCTGTTTTAAGGATCATTTAGGCTGGGTTCACACATGTCCGGCTGCGGTTTGCTGTCTGGAGTCAGGTGCGTTTCTGTTCACCCGTTCAGGTGCGATTCAGGTGCAAGTTTTCCCCTGAATTAGCACCTGGACCCAAAAACGCATAGATCCCTTATTCAAACTGCAGCACAGCGGCCTCAGACACATGTGGACCGACTCCACTGAAAGCCGTTCACATTCACATGTTATGCAAATTGCATGCAGTTAAAAACACATCCAATTTGCATATATGTGAACCCAGCCTTACTGCTTGTTTAAAATAAGCAAATACCCTTAAATATCCATAAGGTTCACTTTAAACAATTATCACTTAATTTTGAAAATCTTCATTAAATTCCCCAGGGGGCCAAGATAGATCTGCAGCTGTTAGTAAACGTACACTGCAATAGCAGATCTATCACACAGCCCTGTATCACCGTCTGTTCATCCAGAAATTCAATAGTTATCAGTGATTGCTGCGGTACATGTGATAGATCTACTGGTGCTGTGTATGTTTACTAGCAGCTGCAGATCTACCACATAGCCCCACCAGCACTGACTGTTTATTTACAATAGTAAAAGATCAGCCAGCGCTGCAGCATTGTGTGATGGATCTGTCAATATACTGCACAGTTAGATCACACAGCCCCACAGCAATGATTGATCATTTTACTATTGAATTTGAAAATTAAGGGACAGTGCTGTAGGACTGATCACTGTGTGCATGTTGAGAGAGGCCAGTGACTACAGTTCTGCATGATGATCCCTCATAGGAACACCCATAAATTGGGCTTCAACCTGGGGTGGTGCTACAGCCAGCACTGACAGAAATATAAATGTGTTTTTATTACACAAGGGTCTGATGGTCAGTACTGGATCAAGTGCTACATGTATTTGGTCCTCTGGAGGATTTAATAAAGATTTTAACATTGAAGTTACCTGAACTAGACAGAAAAGAAAAGTAATTAGTAATTGTTTAAGGTCTCTTTATAAAGAATTAAAGAAGACAATTCAATTTTCCCTTTTTATTGAGGCTCATACTTCTGGATTTTAACTGGGCTATTTCACAACAACTGTATATATTGCCATACAAAATGTACAGTTTTATTACAGATAGTTTTCCTGGCCCATTAAAACGTTGCTGTCTTGCCCTTCAGCAGATTTCAATTTTTGTAGGATAGAGCAAGCTGTTTTCTCTCCCCCAGTCTGGTCATACATCTGTCTCTGGAAATTTCGGCAGTCATGCTTGAACTCTCATTTTACTTTAACTCATTTTCTACAGTGTTTTAACACAGCAGGATATCAGTCTTCATAAACATGATGAGTACTTTTTTGTAAAAATGGAACTCCAGATACTTCAGACATCCTTGGTAAATCCATCTTGCTAAATTAGTTTTACCTTTTCCCAAAGTGCAAAAAAAAACAAAGTGCAAAAAAAACTGTAATGGTTGCACAAATCTCTACAGTACAGCAGCTGAATGCAAATACCTCTAATCAAAGGAAGTGGGTTGGTGGGAATAGCAGGATGGGTATGGCACACGCATGTTTGGATGATATGTCACCCTATAAGCTCTATCAATGATGTGCTCATGGTGTGGAGTGGTACACGTTCCCAACTATGCAAATAGCATAACTGTCTTCAGCTGTTGAAAGTACCAGCATGATAGTCAGGCAACTAAAATTGGCTAGCCTTCATATTTTTTCAGTACAGATTTCCCTTTAACATCCAGTTGTCTGCTGTGGAATTTGGAGATATGTAGCTTTTTCTTCCATTGATTGAATTTTTGAAGTAAAAACAGGTCTGCATCACCCAATTCCGGATCATCCAGTGCACAGGGCAAAGATGGGAAACTGATCACCAGTTCAAAACCCCCTCCTATTGGACACTGCAAGCCTCTCCCACATACTTTTGGGTGAAGAAGGGGTTGGGGCCAGTAATGGCACATGTCAAAATGTTTGAAATAATATGAAATAGTACAAATGTTTGTGTTACACTGCAGTGAACGGAAAATTTTAAGACCAGTTTTCCAATATTGGTCTAACAGTGGTGAAGTAAAAAATGTCCCTGGGTTGTGATGTCAATGAAAGGAAAACAATGTCCCTGCACAGTTCACTGTGTCAGTGAAAAGAAAAAACATGTCAATGGGTAGTGGTGTCACTGAAAGGAAAAAAATGTCCCTGAGCTGGTGATGGCACTGAAGGGGAAGGGGATTACCGCTCCAGGTGGGTATATGGAAGTAAGACTCTCCTCAGAATTGAAGCAGCAGGTGCAGGCTAAGCATATAGCAATTAGTAAAGGAAAGTTCTGGACAGCCGCACTCCGGAAATTAGCCTTTATTGTAAAAAAGATCAAAAAACAGTGCTGATTAAACTTTCCCTTACCTGGTGATGGCACTGGAAGGAAATAATGTCAGTTGGTGGTGTCACTGGAAAGAAAAAAGGTCCTTGGAAAGGGTGATGCCACAAAAATGGAAAAATATCCCTGAGTTGGCGTTACCACTGGAAGAATTTTTTTTTCTGAGTCGGTGGTGTCACTGGAAGGAAACCATGTCTCTGCTTTAGGGGTGTCACTGGAAAGAAAACATGTCCTTGAGTCTGTGGTGTCACTGGAATGAAAAACAGCCCCTTTGTTGGTGGTGTCACTGAAAGGAAAACATTTCCTTACATTGCTGGAGTCTCCTGTCAGTTAGAGGCAGGGAAAAAGGAGCAGCTGGAGTGCCCAGTGTGCCCCCTCCCTGTCCATAAACCCGGGGCACTTGTCTCTTCCCCCCCCCCACCTTGTCCTGACCCTGGCGTCATCTCACTTTACACTTGTGCAGATTGTGTCCATGAATTCTGGCAAACAATTGTGCCTGACTTAGGCCGCGTACACACGATCAGTTAAACCGATGAGAACGGGCTAATGGACCATTTTTATCGGTCCAAACTGATTGTGTGTGGGCCCCATCGGTTATTTATCCATCGGTTAAAAAAAAGCCAACTTGTTTTAAATTTAACCGATGGATTCCCAACCGATAGAAAAAAACGATTGTTAGTAGGCACAACCATCGGTTAAAAATCCACGCATGCTCAGAATCAAGTCAACGCATGCTTGGAAGCATTGAACTTCGTTTTTTTCAGCACGTCGATGTGTTTTACGTCACCGCGTTCTGACACGATTGTTTTTTTAACCGATGGTGACCATCAGTCAGCTTCATCGGTTAACCGATGAAAACGGTCCATCAGACCGTTCTCATCAGATGGACCGATCGTGTGTACAGGGCTTTAGAGTGGCGTTATATGATGCTACTGGGGACAGTCATGAAGTATGGCATTACCCTCGCCTGCTTAAACAAAAAAAAGGGGAAAAAAGCCTGGAGGAAAGCCATGTAATATGACATGGGACAAGCTCTCTGCTGCTTCAATCAGTTTTCTCTGCTGTGTCAATCAGAGAGAACTCCTCAGAACACCATAGGCTTAACACCAATGCCTGCATTTAATGAATGGGCTGTAAATGGAAGGCTGCAATGTTTACCAATTGATTGATGGCAATATCTGCTTTCCATTATAAATGGGGCTTTAAGTGATAGCTGAGCATGGCATACATGATTCTTCTACATATATACCTGCCCATGAATCTAGGTAATGGGCCAACATTATGGAGGTATGCAAAACTAGGGTAAGCAATAAATGAAAACTTTTTACGATAAACTTTATTTAAATTTTTAATGTGTACATAATTTTAGGCGGATGTGATTTACATATATCAGGCATCTGACACTCCCAGAAGTGTGACCAATACAGTGGAACGTTGGTTAACGAGTAACGCGGTTAACGAGCGATTTGAAAGACGAGCAATTTTTTTTTTAAATCCTGACTTGGTTTGCGAGTGTTGTCTCGCAAAACTAGCAGGATTCAAGCCAATGGGATGTGCAGTACTGCATTTGGCCAGAGGTGCGGGGGCGCCGCTGACACTCGGAATGGTTCAGAGCTGTTCGGGAATACTCAGAACCACTTGGAAATACTCAGAAACACTTGAAAATACTCAGTTCCCGAGTGTTTCCAAGCCTTTCCGAGTTCAGCCGAGCGGTCCCCGAGTATTTCTGAGGCTCTCCGGCGCCCCCCGCCTCTGGCCACAGGTGATATTGCATGCAATATAAGTCAATACGGAAGGAATTATCTTCGTTTTCATTGACAACTATGGGGAAACTCGCTTTGATATGCGAGTGCTTTGGATTACAAGTGTAGCACTTACCCCCGAAGGAGCTGCTGGTTTATTCGAGATCAGCGTATTAAGTTACCAAATTCTTCTGTCTAGGGGTAATACTTGTGAGTGCGGGCAAAAGAACAAGTGTCCAGCCAGTAGTATAAGTTTCCACTGCTTTATTCCAAGGCCAACAAGTCCAACATCAACATGACACACAGTAGAGGAAAAGGTTGATGAGAAAGAAAAGCATGTAGCATCAGGCCTTGGATATCAAAAAGCAAAAAGAGAGCAAGCCTGCTCTCAGCACAGACAATTCAAAACGTCGCCACCCTCGCCAGGGTGGGTAAGTGCCCCCTGGACAGGCAATCAGCTTAAACCTGGCAGCCAAAGGGTCACTTCTAATAATCAGATAACTGGGAGGGAATAATGCCTCTGCCACAGGCGTTGTAACTTTATTCAGTATAATCAGGGCGTAAGGATAGTGAATCCTCCCATTAAGTCTTATTCTATAGGATCACCTACTGACAGAAAAAGAAGGAAGGTACCTGTCATGTAGCGTGGTGATCGGATCCCCGGTGGTTCGTCCAGGCCTCGCAAGCAACCTCTGCACTCAGGTTCTCCCGAGCCATTCCCCCACCGTTCAGCCTCCAGCTTAGGATCTGGAACCCAGCAAGCCGCTGGGGTCCCTTTCGTAATCGAAAGAAAACTCCGCGAGGTGCATGGCCTCAACCAGGCAGGCCATGAGGATGGGGCCCGTGAATGAGCGCACCCTGAAGGTGGATGCCGCACCTGGAACTCGGGCCCCGCAGACTCTGAGGAAAAATGGCCGGTGCCCCAGATATACCCCCCCCCCCCCCCCAGCATGCAACAGCACAAACTAACAATCAGTGAATGGGAGCAACTAAGATCTCCCATTCCCCACTAACTTTAGCATAACGCCCCAGCTATTTAAAAAGGGGGGGGGGGCGCTACACAAGCATTCTCCTGGAACGGATTATGCTCGTCGTAATGCAAGGTTCCACTGTACTAATCTCTTGTTTTCCTTCTTCCCATTTAAAATGACAGCTGGGAAATGATTTGTTCATATGAGCTATTACCTTAACTATATTGAAGAAGTGCTTTATAACATTTCTTCATTTGTATTTATTGATTAGTAATGACAATGATACACATTACTGCATGTGCGTTTTTTTTTGTGAATTCTGTAAAGAAGAAAACCTTCTTTCTTGTGACTAGCTGGCGGTCCTGCATCTTTTTGCATTATCAGCACCAGCTGCACATTTCTGCAAGTGTAAAGCCAAACGTGTTTTACAGATTAGCCGAATTGTAACATTTAAGCATCTGACTTTCTAGCCAACTGTGCCAGATTTCCTCGAGTGGCTTTCTGGATGTGGAATTTTCTTGACATAAAAAGAGTTAGTAATGTAACGGAATGTTGTATTCTACAGCAGGAAATACATTTTAGATATTAGTTTTGTCAAGTAATCATCGTATTTTTTCATAAGCATTCTTTGACATTACAGATGGATTGGAAAGGCTTTTAAACCAATAACATCACAGCAATAAAAAGCATTTTAAAGTTGCGCTTATACCCTAAAGCAGTGATTTCTAGTTAGTGGCTTGTGAGCCACATGTTGCGCTTAGCTGCCTTTGAAGTTGCTTGCAGCAGAATCTCACCGGGTGCTCACTACCTGTAAGGTGGGATCAAAAAGAATGCTTTAATGTCTTCTGGATTAGCTGTTATGGTAACCTACATGTTCCAAAATGAAACTATATGAATATGAACTGAAGCCAATAACAACACACCACCAGGGGCTGACTTCTTAAAGGTTTGCTGGCCACAAAAAGTACTTTTCATGTTAAAGGCATTATAAGGTTATTTCACACTATTTAGGTGTGGGTAACCTGTTTCTTTTTCTGAGCTTCAGAGACCTGTGTACTGCAGTTCAAAACCCAGTTCCCTGTTGATATATCAAATAACAATGATTATTTTTGTAGGTCTACTTTTGGATTAGATCATGCAGTCTGCAGTGGCTATCGTGGTGCTAAACATTTACAAACACACTCTTAAGCCGCCTACACACGACCGTTTTTCATGACGAGAAAATTTTTATTTTTTAAATTGCTCATTTAGAACGGTGGTGTGTAGGCTCCAGAGCATTTTTCTCATCGAGAAAAATGGACATTAAAAATTTAGAACATGCTCTATTTTTTCTTGTCGTTTTTCATGTCGTCGTTTTTCTTGACGTAAAAAACGGTTGTGTGTACGCTTTAACGACGGGGAAAAAAACGGGCATGCTCAGAAGCAAGTTATGAGACAGAAAATTAGCATAATCAGGGTGGCGCCATTCGAATGGAACTTCCCCTTTATAGTGCCGTTGTACGTGTTGTATGTCACCGCGCTTTGCTCGAGCATTTTTTATCACGATCGTGTGTATGCAAGGCAGGCTTGACAAGAATCACATCGAGAAAAACATAGGCCTGGATTCACAGCCGCTGGCGCACATTTATGCCGCCGTAGCGTATCTCCGATACGCTACGCCGACGCAGCGCATGGAGGCAAGCATTGAATTCACAAAGCACTTCCTCCCAAAACTGCGCTGGGTTTCCAAGGCGTAAGTCGGCGTAAGTGGAAGTATGCAATGCAAATGAGGCGTGACCGGGGTTTCTGTCTGAGGAGGCTTACTTGCCCCTAACAGACCACATTATACACTGGAGTCGATATATTGACGATATCCTGCTGGTCTGGACTGGTACCCCCCAAATGTTATTAGCATGCCTTTCAGCCATGAATGACAACACATACAATTTAACCTTCACTATGACTTATAGTGATGTCTCAATCAATTTTTTGGATGTGACCATTGAGAAAGACCCATCTGGTAAACTTACAAGTGCGTTGTTTAGAAAGGACACTGCATGTAATTCTATTCTACATGCACAAAGCGCACATCCTGTATCTTTAATTAGATCTATTCCTTTTGGCCAGTACTTGCGGCTACGCCGCAACTGTACAAAGGATGAGACCTTTAAAATAGAAGCTGACAAGCTAAGAGATCGGCTCCTTCTAAGAGGCTACTCTCCAACTTGCCTCAAAAAGGCCTTTAGGAAAGCCAGTGCCAGACCAAGAAATGACCTACTTACCAAGAAAAAACAATGTAAGAAATTACCGACCGACGCAAATCCAAATGCCCTTCGGATCATTACCAGGTTTAATAGGCAGAGCAAACATGTGGGCAGGATTATCTCTAAACATTGGCATCTGCTTAGTGTAGATCCATTACTAGCCCCCTATGTACCATTAAGACCCTTGATCACTTACCGTAAAACCAAGTCACTCAAAGATAGCCTTACTCAGAGTGAATACGTGGGTGAATTTCGCACAGATCCATGTAAAAGGCCTGGCACCTTCCGATGTGGAGGATGCAATCTGTGTCAATATATGAACATTGGGGACAATATTCTATTACCTGATGGTAAAACTTTCAGACCTTCCCACTTTGCGAACTGCAAAACACCTGGAGTGGTATATCTACTTTCATGCCACTGTGGGGCTTTTTACGTTGGAAAAACGAAACAACCTTTCTTTAAACGCGCTTCCAGACATATTACATGTATGCGGAAAGCAGACCCGGACCTCCCCCTGGGGCGCCATATTCGAGACGCCCATGGTGGGATGATCCCTAAAATCAAATTCCTCATTTTGGATAGAATACACCCCAACAGTAGAGGGGGCGACTGGAATAGGACCTTGCTGCAGAGGGAGACAAGATGGATAGCCATGCTAGATGCTACTAGAAAACCAGGCCTTAATGAAATAGTTAGCTATCGCCCTTTTCTGGAGGGGTTTTCCTCCGGGGGACGGGAGGAATAGATTTCTCCACATCCATCCCCATACGACCATTTTTTGTACACACATTTGCTGTATAATGCTTCGCGGGTGAGGATATCTATTTGGCCCCCACCTGACGCACGTGGGGGGCATATCATGCGCACCTACGGTTCACCACCTGGGTTTTGTTATGTTTGCCCCCCATATTTGCAGTAATTACTGCTTTCTTGCGTCAGCGCACACTCCATGCCGGCTCCTTCCCATTATTTGGGCGATATCCGGCACGCCCTGTGCGAAAGGCCCTCTCCATCTCCCTTCCTTCTTTCTTTCTTTCCCACCCCCCCCCCCCTTTTTTTTTTTTTTTTTTTTTTTTTTTCCCGTATTGATGGCATTGTCATCCTAATTCGGGTTATATACTTGTGTAAGGGTGGATTGGCACTGGCAAAATCACTTATTTAAGTGATATCTCCTCCCTTTATTATTTCCAATTTTTTATTTAATTTTATTTTCAATTTTTAATCAATGTCATATATGGAATCACCATATTGACATTGATATAATTGCGACTTTATACCCGTCTGCCGCGATTGCGTCATCATGCCAACGCTACTACATGTGTCATTGCAGCAATGGTGTCACCATGCTGATCGACACATGCGACGTCCATATTTTTGACTATCATGGCGTCTGTTAAATGTATTTGGACTGTGCAGGCAATAATTGTTCGAGTGTAGTCACCGCATTGATATCAATGTGCTGGTGTCCACTTGCGAGTTTCATCACAATAGCGTCATTTCCGCAATTGCGTCATTACGCAGCGCATACGCGCGCGCATGCGCCTATGCCGCTAATGTACTCTATTCAAGCCCATCCCGTTTTTTTTTTTTCCCAAGACGCAATTGCGTCACTACGCAGCACGTGCGCGCGCGCATGCGCCATAGCCACTAATGGACTCTATTTAAGCCCATTGCAGACACTATTGTCTCTGACTGTCATGGCGTCTGCTGGACTTATGGAGACTTCTCACATGCAGGTAGGACCACTGATTGTTGATGTTTGGCTTATTGTTTGTTTTTGGTGCTGTGCCTTTATGCACACTTCACCAGACTAGCCATACATATTATTTATATATACTCCTAAATTCCTTTTTCCAGTGATTTCTGCCTGCGATCACCCAGCAATCCACCCTTCCTGAAACATAGGATAATCTGGGTAGTTTGTCTCCTTGTGGCTGAACTTTTGTTCTCTGGCACATGCATACCCTCTCCTATATGGATTCCCATATCTGGTAAGTTACTCTCCATTTTTGGATTACCAGCTCTATGGGGTTACTCTTTTTTGCTATAAATGTGTGTCTGCATTTAACTCTTTGAATGCAACAAATAATGATATATACATATTATATATATATATTTTTTTTTTTTTTTTTTTCTCTTCTTTCCTCATTCCCTTCCTTTCCTAGGCGTGGACCTTTTTGGTAGGCTATGATTGTATATCCTCCCCGTGAACACAGAGACATTGATCTCCATATACAGCATTCTCCCCTTGTTTTTGGCGTACTTTCACACTGAGACAGGACTCTATCTACAGATCTTATTGACTGTAAGTAGCTCATATCTGTTTTGATAAATGACATAGTTGTATGGCTGTCCTTTTCTTGTCTCCCCCTTCCCCATGTTTTTTAACAATTTCGGTCACTAGAGTTGTAAATATTGTTTAAGTTGAATTTTTTCTATGTAATATATGTATATATCTCTTTTCTAATAGACATGTATTTCTCTGACACAATGATCGTCTGTAATACCCCTTGAAGAAGGATCACAGATACCGAAACGGCTGTCGGGTTGGACCAATTTTTGTCTCATGTCTGTTTTATTGCTTTACAAATAGGATCTGTATACCACTTGCATGTGGTTTTTTATCCTTGCTAGGACACTGTACGATGTCCTTACTTAAATTGTTTAAATAAATTTGCTATATATTTTTCTACTCATTCACGTGTTTGTGTCACTTATAAAGTCCCACCCTTGAGGGGGTATTTCATGTTTTTTCCATAACTCTAGGGATGTGGTGACTTACAAACACTGACATTCTCCTGATTGTGGGGTCCCTCTTTTTCATTGACCCCATGCAAATGATGGGCCGAGCGCCAGACAGATAAGTATAATGAACGGCGTCCCGTGGGCGCATCCCAGTGTGCATACTCACAATCACGTCGGAACAACTGCCTAAGATACGCCGGATCGCTGCCTACGGCGTGAACGTAACCTACGCCTAGTCATATTCAAGTCCAACGTAAACTACGTAAAATACGCGGGCTTGAGTTCACTGGTGTAGACCTTTCAATGTCTGCTGCTGAGTTACACCTGCTTTATGGGGCTTAACTTTACGCCGGACGTACAACTTACGCACACCAGTCGTAGCCTGCGTCGGGCCCATGTACGATCGTGAATCGGCGTATCTCCCTCATTTGCATATTTGAATAGAAAATCAATGGGTGCGCCAAATGCATCCAGCGTAAATATGCACCCACTCTACGCCGGCGTAGGCAAGTTACGTCGGTTGGATGAAGCCTGATTTTAGGCGTATCTTAGTTTGTGGGTACGGCGCACAGATACGACGGCGCATATTTTCACTTACGCGGCGTATCTCGAGATACTTCGGCGCAAGTGCTTTCTGAATCTGGGCCATAGTTTTTTCCATGACATTAAAAACGGTCGTGTGTACGCGGCATTATGTTGCTAGAAGGTCTTTTTATTTTTAGCTTTGATCTATTTTCTTTCCTACTAAACGTTGTGTCCAACAATAAAATGCAGACACTGGTAATATTTACTTATGTATTGTAAAAATTGCCTTTCATTCTGCTTGAAGTGAAGACCTGTTCACTGATCCTGGGAGCTTCAGTAAGTTGAGTCTTATTACCAATTATAAATTTAGACTAGGTTCATACTACTGTGGCTGCGATTTGATACAATTTTTCATGATTATGTACCGGTAGTATGGCTTGGTTGTGTTTTTGACACAATTCTGCTGCATTTTGATGAGATTTTAATGCCTCTCCCCTTTTTGTTTTGGCCAATGATGGGGGAAACAAATTGCTGAAATCACATCAAAAACACACTAATCATATGTAGATTCAGTGCTAAATTTAGACCTTGGGGGGCCCAGTGCACTTCATGTTTGGGGGCCCCTGCACAAAGAAATTAAATTATATGACAAATACAAAAAGTGCACTGAAAATAATAATAAACCACATTTGTTTTAGAAATGTATAGGCTAGGTTCCGAAGAAGACACTTGTCAGATGTTTTCCTTCTTTTTTATTGACTGTAAGAATACACATTACACTGGAAATTGGAACTGGCAAGTCATACATCACAGTTACAGTATGCATCACACTACAATATTTACAAAAAGTATTTTTTCCTGCACTTAGGAAGCACATTAACAACCTGGAAAGGTATCAGTAAGCCCTTCTTCGTGTAATAAAACTGCCAGTTGAGATGGAGTGAGACGTGACTGGAGCTAGGCAAAGTCTGTAAACTGGACAATTTACTCAACGAACACACTACTGAGACCTCGAGGGAAAATATGTTTCATTTTTTTTCTAAAGGAAGCCTGGGGCCCCCATTGGCAGGAGGGTCTGGGGCAGTTGCTTCTGTTGCCCCCTTATAAATCTTCAACTGTTTAGATGCATTTTTGGTGCACTTCCATTGAAGTCTATGGGGTCAAAATCTGTTGGAATTGCACCAAAGTGGTACAGGACCCTTTTCCAAAATTGCATTGTGCTGTGTTGCATTGATGGGAATGGACACCATTGGAAACAATATGATTTCCATTGTCATGCGAATCAAGTTCAAAATTGCACTAGTGTGAACTAGGCCTTATGCCGCGTCCACACGCCCGTTTTTCATGATGTGAAAAATTACGTTTTTTTTAATGTCATTAAAAGCGATCGTGTGTGGTCTCCATAGCATTTTTCATGACGTGAAAAATGGGCATTAAAAATTTAGAACATGCTCTGATTTTTCGTGTCGTTTTTCACGTTGTCGTTTTTCACGTCGTAAAAAATGGTCGTGTGTAAGCTTTAACGACGTGAAAAAAACGCACATGCTCAGAAGCAAGTTATGAGATGGGAGTGCTCGTTCTGGTAAAACTAGCGTTCGTAATGGAGATAGCACATTCATCACGCTGTAACAGACTGAAAAGTGCGAATCGTCTCTCACCAAACTTTTACTAACACAAAATCAGCAAAAGCAGCCCCAAGGGTGGCGCCATCCGAATGAAACTTCCCCCTTTATAGTCCTGTTGTACGCGTTGTATGTCACCGCGCTTTGCTCGAGCATTTATTTTTCACAATCGTGTGTAGGCAAGGCAGGCTTAACAAGAATCGCGTTGAAAAAAACTTAGTTTTTTTCTAGACCATTAAAAATGGTCGTGTGTGCGGGGCATTAGTCTCTGCACTGAATCATATGACAAGGAAAATAACGTTGGTTCCTATGGAGCCTGTTCACATCAATGCAGCACAGCTGCGATCCGACTTTGGGAAAGGATCGTATGCTTTTTTGGTGAGATTCCGTGGGATTCTGTGGTCCATAGACTTTAATGGAAATGCTTTTAAATCACTTACAGTATCTCACAAAAGTGAGTACATCGGACATCCCTCACGTTTTTGAAAATATTTTATTATACCTTTTCATGTGACACCAGTGAAGAAACTACACTTTGCTACAATGTAAAGTAGTGAGTGTGCAGCTTGTATAACAGTGTAGATTTTCTGTCCCCTCAAAATAACTCAACATGCAGCCATTAATGTCTAAACCGCTGGCAACAAAAGCGAGTACACCCCTACGTAAAAATGTCCAAATTGGGCCCAAAGTGTGAATTTGGTGGCCACCATTATTTTCCAGGACTGCCTTAACCCTCTTGGGCATGTAGTTCACCAGATCTTCACAGGTTTCCACTGGAGTCCCTTTTCACTCCTCCATGATGACATCACTGAGCTGGTGGATGTTAGAGACCTTGCGCTCCTCCAACTTCCATTTGAGGATGCCCTACAGATGCTCCATAAGATTTAGGTCTGGAGATATGCTTGGCCAGTCCATCACCTTTACCCTCAGCTTCTTAAACAAGGCAGTGGTCGTCTTGGAGGTGTGTTTGGGGTCGTTTTCATTTTGGAATACTGCCCTGCGGCCCAGTCTCCAAAAGGGAGGGCATCATGCTCTGCTTCGGTATGTCACAGTACATGTTGGCATTCATGGTTCCCTTTAGTGAACTGTAGCTCCCCAGTGCCGGATGCACTCATGCAGCCCCAGACCATGACCACCTCCATGCTTTACTGTAGGTAAGACACACTTGTCTTTGTACTCCTCACCTGGTTGCTGCCACACACGCTTGACACCATCTGAACCAAATAGGTTTATCTTGGTCTCATCAGACCATAGGACATGGATCCAGTAATCCATGTCCTTAGTCTGCTTGTCTTCAGCAAACTGTTTGCAGGCTTACTTGTGCATCATCTTTAGAAGAGGCTTCCTTCTGGGATGACAGCCATGCAGACCAATTACCTGTTAAACCGCTGTTTTGTCTTGGCCACCGTGCTGCAGTTCAGTTTTAGGGTCTTGGCAATCTTCTTATAGCCTAGGCCATCTTTATGTAGAGCAACAACTCTTTTTTTCAGATCCTCAGAGATTTCTTTGCTATGAGATGCCATGTTCAACTTCCAATAACCAGTATGAGAGAGTGAGAGTGATAACACCAAATTTAACATACTTGCTCCCCATTGACACCTGAGACCTTGTAACACTTATGAGTCACATGACACAGTGGAGGGAAAAAGGCTAATTGGGCCCAATTTGGATATTTTCACTTAGAGGTGTACTCACTTTTGCTGCCAGCAGTTTAGACATTAATGGTGTGTTGAGTTATTTTGAGGGGACAGCAAATTTACACTGTTATACAAGCTGCACACTCACTACTTTACATTGTAGCAAAGTGTCATTTCTTCAGTGTTGTCACATGAAAAGATATAATAGTGATAAATGTAAGGGGTTTACTCACTTTTGTGAGATACTGTATCTGTCCTATCTTTATATGATTCCAGCAGGTTTTCTTCCCCAGCACAAAAATGGCAGCTACAGTATATCCAAATTCTATTAAATTTGTGTAAAAATCACACCAGAATTGCATTAGGTTGCACTTGCACTAAATATCTCCCCCCTGCACTGAATGTTGCTGCATTCAGAAGGAATTGTCCCTTTCCTTTTAATGAGAAAGAACATAATATTTTGTCTGTGGCATTTTCTGAGATTGGGGACAGAGCTAAAAGAATGCTGCGCCAAGTTTTTGGTGTGGTCAAATTGTGCGTTTCTAAATGTGCGTTTTTACAGTGTTTTTAAAGCATTTCCGGATGCATTCCAGATGCTTTTTTTCTTCTTTTTCCCTGTTTTTTTTTTCACTGTACTGTGGTCTGGTGCCTTTGTGATGCATATTTAATGCATTCCAGTGCTTTTGTGATGCGTATTTAATGCGTTCCAGTGCATTCCTGTGCATTTCTGATGTGTTTTACAGCATTCCAGTACAGTCCATTGCAGGAAAAGTGCAGCATGTGCTATTTTTTTTCTGGAACTTGAAAGCCCAGGAACTGACTGCACTGGTGTAAACTATGCCATTGGAAACCATATAACCTACTTTCCATGTGTTTTTGATGCAAAAAACCCCCCAGCATACTAGAATGTATGTGGTGTGAACTGGCACTAATATTGGAAGGGGTTTAAAAGAGAAGTATGTTTTTTTTTATTTGCTAGTTATACTTACCTCAGTGGAACTAAGCCACCGAACACCGTTGATGGCTCGGTTCTCACTCCTCCCTGAGCAGAGCGATGACTGTCAGCATCGCTTCTGCTCTACTTCTCAGCGCTCATTGGAGGGCTGAGCTGTGGAGGGGCGGAGAGCGGCCGTCTCAGCGGCTCGCTGAGACTGCCATCAGTCAAGGCTGCTGGTGGATCCCGACATGGAAGTCGTGATGACGCGCTGCTGATGGCAGCGACGTTAGCGGAGAGCGGACTTCAGACCGCGCTCTGCTGAAAACGGGTCACAGGAGTGCAAATTGAATTGCACTCCTGTGACCCAGAGGAGAAGCTCAGCCTAAAAAGCTCAGGCTGGACTTCATCTATAAAGAAGAAGTCTACAGAATATTCCAATTAATACCTATAGTGCACTTGGCCTCCACCATTCTAATGACGTTCAGTGTTAACTGTAGGTGGCACCCAGGTGCACTGTCAGCTTCACTGGTATAGTAGATAGGTGGGAGCCTGGTGCAATGTGTATCCACTATTCCAGTGACACTAACAGTGCACCTGGCTGACATCTACCTACCCAACACCATTTAGGTGAAAATTCCTGTGTATCTGGCTGCCACCAGGTAAGTGACCTATCTCCTTGGGTCCCTTGCTGGCCAGCCCAGACCCTCCACCTGCCCACTCTGACTACCTTCTTGATTTCAGCAGGCTTTCCTCACTTGCTGAGCTCTTACCTTGTTGCTGACAGTGCCCCTACATCCTCCAAATGGGAAGGGTTACTGATGGCAATTCTCCCAGAGACTTCTGGCCACCTGCACTGCACCCCTTCCTCCTGCTCCTCAGGCTTCAAGTCATTGCAAAGTACAGTGTGCATAGCTCCCAACTGTCCCTGATTTAAAGGGCCTGTCACTGATTTGGAACAAAGCCCCTCTGTCCCTCTTTCATCCTCATTTGTCCCTCATTTTGGTATGATCTATATAATTGTATATAAACTACTTATCTATTAAAAAGTGTTTCCCAATTATAAACCTTTCATCCAATTTCTAAATTACTGAATTTCTAAATTTCAAGAGCCAGTAAAAAGGGAATAGTAGTGGTAAAAAAACAGCACTTATGGGTTTACCTAATCATTTTTTTTTGAGAATTTTTTTGTCTCCTTTAAGGGGGCATGACAGAGGGTTTGTCCTATGCCTACATACTTTTGCTAAGGCCCCTTTCACACTGTGCGTGGGAGGTGTGCTGGCGGTATAGTGGCGCTATATTTAGCTCCGCTATACTGTAGTTTTTGCCAAGATATTTGGCCGCTAGCGGTGCGGTTTTAACCCCCGCTAGCGGCCGAGAAAGGGTTAAAACCGCCTGCAAAATCCACATATAGGAACTGTTTCACTTGACAAAAGCATTGTCTAATTACCTTTTATAATAATAGCTTCTGTATCACAATAATTTTATACTAACATGTGACCTTTTTTAGGAAATACTACAAAGACAGTCCTATGGACACCATCTTTCATACCTTATGGAGAGAGAACCATTGTGCAGCACATTGACAAAGGCAAGTTGAGGTCTATACAACAATAACATGAAATGTGGAAACTCTTTTGTCATTATTTTATTATAATGAAAACAATAGAGAATAATCAAAAGCCAAAATATGTTCTGGTATTCAAAAGCCTGACAGGCTTACAATTCCTGGCTTTTGAGAGCTTGCTAAGACTAAAATAGTCAACAGAAAATGCAAATCAGCAGAGTTCGAAAAAGTCAATGCTGGAGTCCATACACAGTCAGCAGAGTTTATTTATTAAAAATAAAGAGGTCCATTATACAGCAGAGAGCTAACGTGTTTCGGCTTACAAAGCCCTTACTCATAGCTCAGCAGAGATGTTAATGAAAAAAAAATAAAAGAAAAAACGTATAACGGCTAGCGAGATTTTATCTTAAAGTCAAATACAGCAGCCTTGATGGAGTATGTGTTATATTCCCCTCCATCTTTTTCCTAACAACCTGCCTTACATCCTCATTAGACATGTCGTTCAAACGTAGTTAGAGACTATCATGTACACAGGCTTTAAACTCAGAAAAAAGTCAAATGCAGTATGCCTTTAGGTGCTCATAGTTGCTTTAACTTGCATCAAAGAGGAGTTCCAGCCTGTCAAAAAATAAATAAAAGTCAGCAGCTACAAACACTGTAGCTGCTAGCTTTTAATATAAGGACACTTATCTGTCCAGGGATTGCACAATGTCGGCACCCCAAGCTGATCCGTCCATCAGCTCTGGGTGCAGGCGTCGGCATCTTCACTAAGGGAAACTGGAAGTTACCAGGCAAATATTGATCCATTTATGGCTGTTCCAACTCCAGAGAAGTTTTTTGCATCAAAAACACATGGAAAGTAGGTTATATGGTTTCCAATGGCATAGTTTACACCAGTGCAGTCAGTTCCTGGGCTTCCTGTGTACCTGACGCTCCGTCACTCACGCGAGCGCCGCTGAATTACATAGAGCCGTGATCTCCTTCCTGTGTACCTGACGCTCTGTCACTCACGCGAGCGCCGCTGAATTACATAGAGCCGTGATCTCCTTCCTGTGTACCTGGCGCTCCGTCACTCACGCGAGCGCCTCTGAATTACATAGAGCCGTGATCTCCTTCCTGTGTACCTGACGCTCCGTCACTCACGCGAGCGCCGCTGAATGTCCGTCACGCACAGCCACGCTTCCTGCCCCTACTCATATGATAGACAGTACAGTACAATGCGGGGCCAGGAGGCGTGGCTGTGCGTGACAGAGCACCGGATACACTGGAAGGAGATCACGGCTCTATGTAATTCAACGGCGCTCGCTCCTCTTCCCTCAGACAGCAGGGATCGACGTATAACACGCACCCACGATTTTCCCATGATTTTAAGGGGGAAAAAGTGTGTGTTATACGCCGATAAATACGGTACTTCAGGTTGCTTTTGCATTTACTTTAACTTGTATTAGGAAGCTATGCAGGTTAAGACACAAGGCCATGTTACATGAACTCCTAGGACTCGGTCATGCCATTCCGCACACTAAAACAGATCGGCCTGGAGTCTGTTCTGTACGGCAGAGGGGGAAGGTGCCTACATTTTTTTTCCCTTTCTTAACTTTATTGAAATGTCACAAATGACATTTCATTTATTTCTATACAACTCAACTGGGAGAAAATGTACTTGAATTCAAGCCAAGGTGGGTAAATTGGCATCTCTGACATTTGCCATGAATGTTAATCTACAGTATCTCAGATAATTTGTGGATTTTGCAAGCTCCTTCTGCTTCTTAGCTTGACTTTTTTGGTAATAAAATAACAATATTTACTGGGTTCTTTAATGTGGGTTTAGGCAATTTTTCCACCATTTGATTAAGATTTTATAAAAATGAATAGTAGTTATTACATTCTATGCACAGATAAGATTGAGACTTGAGATTAAAATGTATTTTCTGTTAAGAAATCTATTCTCTGAACCTATTTGATTTACAGAAATGCTATCAATAAACTGATCATTCAGAGTACAGAGCAATTACAATGCCAAAGTTATCTTGTCCAAAATCATTGCATGACTAGGCTAAAATCTTAATAAATGCAATTAACATTTGCAATATATATTGCTATTGTTCCTCTAACTTAAGGTGACCAGATTTTTAAAATTAAATCCGGGGACATTTTTTTTTTATTGGCAAATAGTAAACTAAGCATATTTTCCTCAAATGATATATTCAGTGTATGTGGTTTGTGTTTATGTAATGATTGTATGATTATATATATATATATATATATATATATATATATATATATATATATATATATATATATATATATACGTTATTTCTGGAAATAATTTTATACCAGCCCCACAGCATTTTTATGCCAGCCCAACCGCATAACGTCATTAATTTCTTGTTCATAAGGGAAAACCATGCACTGTAAAGCACATTTGAAGAGTGTATTATACTCACCAGTGCCCATCAATGCAGCCTCACCAGTGCCCATCAATGCAGCCTCGCCAGTGCCCATCAATGCAGCCTCACCAGTGCCCATCAATGCAGCCTCACCACTGTGGCAGGTCAGCTCTATTGCGCATGTACCTGTATGTCATTTTGTGGAATAGACCCTGGAGGGGGTGTGCACACTGCCTGAGGCGTGGTCACATGCTGACTGGACAGAGGGAGAGCCAATCAGCGGGTCCGGCGGACCCCGATGTTGGCTGGCCGTCTGCGATCATTCCTGAGAGAGGCAGAACAGCGGTAAACAAGGCAGATCACTGTCCTGACAGGGGAGAAGATAAAGATCGGTGTTCCTGCTAAGCAGGAACACCGATCGCTGTCTTCACCAAGTCAGAGCAACTTCTACACAGTTAGCAAGCACCAGTTAGGTACACAGTTAACTCCTTTATCGCCCCTGATGTTAACCCCTACCAGTGTCATTAGTACAGTAACAGTGCATATTTTTGGTAATGATCACTGTAATAATGTCATTGGTCCCCAAAAAAGTGTCATAAGTGTCAGTTAGGTGTCCGATTTCTCCACCGCAATGTCGCAGTCCCACAAAAATTCGCTGAGCACTGCCATTGCTAATAAATAAAATAAATAAATAAAAATGGCATAAAAATATCCCATAGTTCGCTCTTTTTTTGTTTATAGCGCAAGGTGATCAAATACCACCAAAAGAAAGCTCTTTTGTGGGAAAAAAAGGACATAAATGTTATTTGGGTACAGCGTCGCAATTGTCAGTTAAAGTAATGCAGTACTGTATCGCAAAAAATGGTCTGGTCATTAAGAGGGTAAAACCTTCCGGGGCTTAACCTCCCTGGCGGTATGATTCTTTCAGAAAAAAGGTGCTGAAAGCGGTACAATTATTTGCAAGGAAATTTGGCGTTTTATACTGTAGGCCTGTAATTTTTAGGAAAAACTCACTTAAATCTGACCAAACAAGAGTCTTGTAGGCATCCCGGGTATGAAATTTTTTTTAAAAACAAAATTATAAATTATAATATAATAAATAATTATAAATAATTATAACAAATAATAATATAATTATAATAAAAATTATTCAATAATGTAATCAACTCAAAATCACTGAAATTTGCTCAGTTGCAGAATTGTCGCTGTCATTACTTTTATTTTTTTATGACGGATTTCCCCACAAATCGCTATCGCACAATTCTGCAAGTGATTATAATTTATTATCGCTGTTTTCTAGCTGCTCTAAAACCATTTTTGACATAAAGGGACACTTTTGGTTGCTATGGACAATATACAGTTTGCAGGGAGAAAGAACAGTTTTTATTATATAAAAGTACATGTAGGGCACTGGGCAGACCACTGGGGACAAGTGGTCTGCCCAGATAAGATTACAGTATACTGTGTGTATTGTGTTTGTTTACGTTTTTGAATTTGGTGCCGTTCTCCGCTCCCGTGCGTCGTAACATCGCAGGGAATGGAGATCGGCGGCACAGGAGGACACTGTGTGAATCGAGCGAGCACCCGCTCGCTCACACAGCGCGGTGGCATCGCTGGATCCAGGGACAAGGTAAGTAAACACTGTCTGTGGATTCTGCGAGGCAAGCCCGAGTCTGACTCGGGGTTACCGATCGCAGCACAGAAATCTAACCCCGAGTCAGACTCGGGAACACCGCCAGGAGGGTTAAGTGAAAAAAAAAAAAAAATCTGAAACTCATCAAAAAGGCATTAATATGCATCAAAAATGCAGAAGCGCATCTGAAACAGATATGGAGGAACGTTTTTGTGGTTTGCACAAAACTTGCACAAATGCATGTGCATAAACCCCTGAATAAGCAACAGTCATGTCCAGGGATCCACGTCAATGCACGAGTTTCTGCAAGCATGGTGTATACTTGGGTACAGCTAGCATACAGTCATTCACTACTTAGGATGGTTGTACACTGCAGTTGTCTCTCCTAGGTATGGAAATACACCCACGATGTATGTGTGGATAGGTGTGCGCAGTCTATTGCATTAGGGTGTGCACCCTAAAGCTCAAACACACATACAATGGGAAGTGTGTAAGCACTTCTTTTATGACAGAGCTAAGAGGGAGATTTTTCCCATATCCCCATCCACACACAGAGGGGTTGATTATTTACTAAAGGCAAATAGGCTGTGCACTTTGTAAAGCGCAAATGCACTCTGCAAGAGCAGTTGCTTCATAACTTGGTAAATGAGTAGAAGCTCTTCTGTCTTCCATCATTCAAGTTCCAGGCCAAAATGCTTTTTTTATTTCCTTGCACATGATTGGGTATTCTTTGCAAAATTAAGATTTACAACATTTACTAAGCTCTGGAGCAACTGGACTTTGCAAAGTGCACTGTCTATTTGCCTTTAGTAAATCAACCCAGGGTGATAATGCTAATGCGCACAAGGTGATTAGGGTGTGCACACCCGGAACACCCTGCGGGCCCACCTATGTATGTATGTCTTATGCCTCAAACCAGCCGTTTGCATGAGGCCATCAACTGGCTCTGTGTTAAGATGTCTGAAGGATGGCACTTAGCATATTCTTCCCTGTATTTCTCCACCGAAATGTCGCAGTCCCACTAAAATTCGCTGATCACTGCCATTGCTAATAAATAAAATAAATAAATAAAAATGCCTGTATACCCAAAGCCAGATACAAGTCCAAAGGAGATCGAGGATTTGCAGTCCAGGGACCTCGCCTGTGGAATGCACTACCAACCACCATCCGACTGGAGTCGAACCACTTGGCCTTCAGGAGAAAGATTAAAACCCATTTTTTCTGAGGTCAAGGGGTTCCTTACCCATGAAATGGATACAGCGCCCAGAGGCGATTCAGTTCGCATGTGTTGCGCTTTACAAGTCTCTCTCTCTCTCTCTCTCTCTCGCTCTCTCTCTCTCTCTCTCTCTCTCTCTCTCTTCTCCCTTAATGTCCTAGAAATAGGAAAAATGTAATGCCATTTTTATGGGCAACTAGGACAGCTTGTCAGTCAGACATGTTCATTCATGGCACCTTACTGAAAGCAACATTCACATTCCATATTCTCTGGTTAAATATAGCAGCAATGAGTATTTGCCCTACAATAACCTCGGGAACTGAGGCATATGAATAGCTGGAAATGGTACCTCTGATTCCCTTTTACATAATAATCATAAGCGCTCGGCACCAGCTGGTCAGCTGTCTGTCAGATGGAACCAGGCACCTTAAACAATGCCTGGCATTGTTATCTGTTTATTATTTCAGGAAAATGAGAATATCATTACTGAACTGAGCAGTTTCTATCTTCCCTGCACACGATGATAAGACTCTTATCTTTTCCACAGAAGTGACATTTTCTCATGGGATTGGAAGAGTGACACCACTCAAGACGCGCCCTGGCCCTCTCAGGATTGGCCTGTCAAAGAAAGCAAAGATTAAACAGCTTCATCCTTACCTCCGATAGTAGATTAAAATTTCAGAGATGGCATAAATACGATTGAATTAATTTATTACCACTGTCATGTCCTTACAGGCATACTACAGCTTTGAGTAGTTCAAAGACAGAATAATTGTATTGAAATGTGTTTGCAGTATTTTTGTGTTATAAGCATTTCAATTTGTTGCAGGTTTTAAAGGAATTCTGTCAGAGACTGTAAAGATGGAGCTTACACAGGGAGAAATAGTTATAGCCCGCTGATGCAGGGGCCAGACTCCAATCTCTAACCCTCCCATTAGGTCAAGTTACAGGTTCAGCTTCAATGCTCTAGAATTAGTTTGCAGTCTATCAAAAGATTGGGAACCTGGTGGGAGCCGAGGGGTTATTTATTGCATTTTTTATAGTGTCAGCATATTACACAGCATATTCCAGAATACAGAGAACAGTTCACATCTGTCTTGACCCTCCAAAGGGGATCACAATTGAATGAACCTGCCCTGGCCATAGATATTAGGGACACTTTGTTAGGAAGCCTATAAACCCACAAATGTTTTTGGTTTGTAGACGGAAAGCCATGCAAACATAGGGTGATGTACAAAAATAATACAGATAGTATAGGCTATGAATTGAAATTTTTACTCCCAAGGGTAAGCTTTATTGTACAAAAATACCTTTAAAGCATAGTTCCAACCTTGGCAAATGTAATAATGTAAGTCGGGACAGTAAGGTAATTAATAGCATTCACATATTTTTTTTTCTGGCCTGTAAACAGAATTTGTCTGCAGTGATCTACAGTCCACTAAGGTCGGCCATAGACAGTTGGAATCTTGACCGGTTTTACAGGCTGAATGCACCAAGTTGATCGATTTTTGGTACAACCAGCCTTCTGGATTTTAAGTGTGATTATCGCTAGCAGCTGCCATAGTCTCTAGCAATAATCACTGTCTTCTCCCAGCAGGGGCGGCTTTCCCTGCCCCCCTTCCGGGAAAATACAATATCCTAGGACAGTGATGGCGAACCTTGGCACCCCAGATGTTTTGGAACTACATTTCCCATGATGCTCAACTACACTGCAGAGTGTATGAGAATCATGGGAAATATAGTTCCAAAACATCTGGGGTGCCAAGGTTCGCCATCACTGTCCTAGGAGGAGGCATTCCCCTGTCAGCACCATCTGTGTTGATGGGGTAACCGTGAAAATTTCTTTCCTGCAATTTCGCACCATCTATGGCCTTCCTGAGCAATATCCGTATACAGCCAGTAGACCACGTGTCAGACAACAAATGTGAACTATTTCTTACTAGGCACATTGAATACAAACCAGCTAATTAATACTATTTACAACCCTGCTTATGTCATCCTGCCTTACTGTGTGGAACTGGTGAAAAGGTGTATTTGTGCTTTAAAGTTGACCTCTGGGTTAGTTTAAAAATTACCCTTACAGAGGCGCCCCTCTCTTACAGCAAGGGTTAAATTGTTATTTTTGCCTAAGTGGTGATAGATAAGCAGTAATACTTACCTTATTCGTCGCCCCCTGGAAGCTGGAGCACTTTCCGAAATCCTGGGATGTGGACGCCGAAATCCTGGGATGTGGACGGGCCCTCAGCATCCTCAAGTAAAATGCAGGGCTGCTGGTCATGCATTTTACATCATGATGTTAGAGAGCTGTCACTGGCTGGTCAGAGAATTAGCTTCAGTGGGCCGGTCTTATGTAGAGGAAGAAGCATACAGAAGGCAGAAATAAGTTAAGCATTTCACTTTATTCATTATATCCACCAGACAAAACATGTATTTTCCCCTTGCAGTGTGGAGGGTTTGCTGTCAGAAGTTGGGCTTTATGATGTGTTTCTGCAATTCTCACAATGGTTTTAAAGTTTAGTGCACCTATTCCTTACATACAGTGGAGATTGCCATTTTCAAATAATGTTCACATTGATGTAGCCCTTGTCACAATAACCAATAATCAGTAATTCTGATAAACCATTCCACTGATGCAGAATTGATTTATTTCAATGATCAGTTGGCTTTGTTAAAATTTCTTAGCATAAAGCCCCTTTCCATGGGAAAAATTCTGTTCCAATCAGCAGGGGTCTTGTGAGCTGATTCCCTGCTGATCAGAGCAGACTGGGCAGATGCCATATCCGTGTCCGCTCAGTTTCTTCAAAATGGACATGGACAGAGCCCGCTGTACACTATGGGTGGCCAGGAGTGAACTGTTCCATTGCCCGTTTATACCCTGCTACCTTCAAACCTCTCCTCTTCTTTTTTTTTAGAGGACCCATTCGGACCCAGATATAGGTGGGTGTAAATGGAAACAATAGGAATGCATAGACCTTCTTTCCATAGGAATGCATGAACCGTCTGATCAATACCTGTGTAAAAGGGGCCTAAAGTTTCCGTACCATGTAGAGATTCTATCATACAGATGAAAGGCGGCATTATCTTGTGTTAAAACTTGTTACATTTATTGAAACAAATAAATAAATGGATAACTGTTAATGTTGTATGTTTCTTCTTTGCAGAACTCCTACGGAGAAGTAAAGTGGTATTTTCTGCATTGTGTTGAAATCCCATTAAAAATTTAGTTTGTTAAAGGACGAGAAGAAAAAAAAAATGAGTAGTACTGCATTTTCAATTGCTCTGGTCCACTGATGATTGTCAATATGCATTTCTCCAGGAAATAGCTGCTGACAATATATTTAGGTATCAGCTAACAGTACAATTCAGGGACCTGTTTATAAAACATCATAAAAAACAAAATTTGCTGAATGTCTCAGCTGTCATATATTGTTTCTGTAATGTGTCTAATACAGGTATGTCCTCTGCTGCTCAGCTCCATCTTGTGATCACAGTGCAGTATTTTGCTGAAAACTTTAAAGCGGTTGTATACCGCTGGACGTTTTTTTTTGTTCCTGCAAGGTAAAGTCAATGTGCATTGCATACTAGCACCATTATGTGAAACTTAATTAAGTTTCATTATGTGAAACTTACCTAAGCTATTTCAGCCCTGCAATGTCAGCGCTGCAGCTGGTTCCATTTTCACCCGTTTTGCTTCTGGGTTTGCTGGCTCCGGCTCTGTGACTGGCCAGAGCCACAATGATGTCAGTCCCGCTGTTCACAGCACAGGGCACAGGAGCAGTGGCGGTGCGTCCATAAGGGTGCATGGAGCATGAATCTATCCATGGCTGCCGCTGCCACCCCCTATTCAGGCGCACGGCCCCCGGCCACTGCTCAGGAGGAACGGCCTTGGCTGGCCGTTCCTTCAGAGCGCATACGCCAGTGATGTCACACGGAACACATTTAGGAGATATTAACACTACCTATAGGTAAGCCTTATAATAGGCTTACCTATAAGTAAATGTCAGCAGAAGTTTACTTCCTCTTTAATCGGGAATTTGCCTTATTATGGCCACTAGACTGTAGCAGATGATCGTAGGAAATACAGGCATACCCCACTTTTAAGTACACAATGGGGTTTATTTACTAAAGATGGAAGTCACAAAATCAGGCTCACTTCTGCACAGAAACCAATGAGCTTCTAACCCTAGCTTGTTCAATTATGCCTGGTAATAAAACCTGGAAGCTCATTGGTTTTTATGCAGAAGTGAGCCTGATTTGCGCTTTCCAGCTTTAGTAAATATACCCCAATGTGTACTTAAAAGTGGGGTATGCCTGTAAACATATTATCAGTGACAGCTGTGCAAATGCTCACAGTAAGTTGTTTCTAAATAGACTCCCAAGTGTTTCAAAATACTTTCATTGATGATTAATAATGTATTCTTCTTTTTAGGCACCTGGCATTGGCTTATTCATAGGACAGTATACTTTTCAAAATGAACATACCAAACATCAGTTACCAGTTACTTGGGCACAGTAATTTTTTGCAGAATATTAGCGGGCAGGAAGAGTCTAATCAGCAACTAAATATTCATACAACCCTGGCCAATCCCTTGGGAGGGTCAACCAGATGGTAGCTGGGAGAATTTGTAAATACTTAAAGCGGATGTGCCACTAAAAAAAAAATATTTAAAGCCAGCAGCTACAAATACTGCAGCTGCTGACTTTTAATATTAGGACACTTACCTGTCCTGGAGTCCAGCGCCGTCCGCAGCAGAGGACAAGAGATCGCTCATCACTCTGCTGCTCCCCCCTGCCATCCTCAGTGAGGGAACCAGGAAGTGAAGCGCTCCGGCTTCACTACCCAGTTCCCTATGGCGCATGCGCGAGTTGCGCTGCGCCGCTGATTGACTCCCGCTGTGCTCTTGGAGCCGAGTGTTCCCAGAGCACAATGGGGGGAGGACGGGAGGTGACGTTCTGCCCGCAGTAAACTTGCAACTGTGTGGCCAGAAGTGGGTGCAAATACCTGTCTTTAGACAGGTATCTGCACCCCCCTCCCCCCTGAAAGGTGTCAAATGTGACACCGGAGGGGGGAGGGTTCCGATCAGCGTGAGTTCCACTTTAGGGTGGAGCTCCGCTTTAAAGACACAGAGCATCCAGGTCTGTTTTTCTTAGGAGACCACATCTTAAAGGGGGCTGCCATGTGCCTGCGGGGAATCAGGTGGGTGATCTAAGGCCCCGCTTCACTGGAAGCTGCAGAAAGCTGGCTAAGGGACTGTTGTCTGAGGATCTAGTCATAGGGAGAAAGCATTGCATGGATTTTGGAATGAGGCAACCAATTTTCCAAGGACATTTGTGTGTACAGACTGGAGAGAGAGATCCTAGAGACTTTGGGCTAAGGAGTCAGCTGCATGCATGTTGTAAAGGGCACATAGGGGGTTATTTACGAAAGGAAAATCCACTTTGCACAGCAAGTGCACTTGGAAGTACAGTCGCTGTAAATCTGACGGGTAAATCTCTGCTGATTTTATCATCCAATCATGTACAAGCTAAAATGCTGTTTTTTTAGTTTCCTTGCATGTCCCCCTCGGATCTACAGTGACTGCACTTCCAAGTGCACTTTCAACGGTTGTGAAAAAAGAACCCTGGACATATTTCCAGCAGTTCATATGGGGGTAGCGCTTCTTCTTTATGGCTCCTTTGGGAATGACAATTCTTTTCAAGTCAAATAATTCTGCAAGAAAGAACTTCTGAGTGTGGTGTAAGCACATAAAAGTATGGAATTGTTTACATTTAGAGCTTGTAAGGTCCTGGCTGGCAGTGCTTTAGAGAATAATAGGAGACAGTACCCTTACAACACAATGTAAAACAAGAGGGGTAGAAGGGCCCTGCTCCCAAAAGCTTACAATCTAGCCATGAATTAGTCAGCTGTCCTCATGCCTTATATATGTGAGCTGGTTGATGCTCAGGGCTCTCTCTCTCTCTCTCTCACTGTTGCTGAGTGAAAAGGCTATGTGTCGACAGACCACTATTTTTTTTTAAAAGTGCTGCCTATTTGTTTTAGGGAACACTATAGTGGGTACCCTGTCAGTCAGGGTATGAACAGAGTTTGGTCAGTGGCTTGTATGTTTTATGCTATGAACATACATTGAACCGTGTTTGTGTACTTGATAAATTTTGATAAATAAAAGAATAAGGGCAAAGGATTATTTGGACTGTTCATGGGAGTCCATATCTAATGCATGGTTTACCGCTGCCACTACCAGTTAAGACTGCCCACTTAATGCGTCACAGCATTTATTAAATCAAATCAAGATACACAGCCTACCCTAGCATGATTTCTTGCACGGTACATATAAAAACATGCTCTATTTACATGATCAGGTTTACATTATATTGTATAATACAATAAGAGCTCAGCAAGAATACAAAATTACAAATGAAAAGCATGTCACTGTGTAATTTGCCAGAGATTTCAAGGAAATTACAGTTATCTACATTGAAATGCATAGATAGTGCTTAGTAACATTCAAGAGAATGTGTGAAGGGGCTCACCTACTTAGTGGCGCGAGCAATCACTGAATAAAAGATAAAAGCCAAACCAAAGGATTCCTTTCTCCACCTTTTTCCTGCATTTACTTGAAAGGTACATTTATTTTAAGATTCATGAAATCTTCCTCGTGCAAAGGATTAGCCATTTTCCTTAACACATAATAAGACAATATAAAAGTATGCAAAATGCAAATGTTGCACATGGAAAGACAGAGGTACATCACTTGTCAAAGGAAAAATGTTAAGCGGCTTGCAAGAGAATTTGATTAAACCCTTCAATATTGCATAAGGGTTCCTTGTTCTACTGCCAAGTAGAAGGTGTTAGATAAAAAGGTATAAAGAGGCTCTAGACTAGGAAACATTTTATAGAAGAGCACCAAGCTGCTAGGTTAAACTCAGAGGATGTTCAGAGAGAAACCCTTTATTATAGAGATACGCACTAAGCTCTTCTTTAAACATTTATCCAAACAAAATGCCTTCCTTTTCTCCATGGACTTTCTTAGTGACTAAAAATCTGAATAGTGCATGAACTGAGCAATACTGTGTCTGGTTCGCTCAGAGCTCACATATAAAGGCATACAATCTAACATTTAAAGCACATGTTCAATTCCCTTTTTTTACAATTATTATACCTATAATTTGGTTTGTTGAGCATTTTCTTTAACCACTTCAGCCCCGGAAGGTTTTACCCCCTAAAGCGCAGTTCCACCCAAAAGTGGAACTTCCGCTTATCTGTCCCCCCCTCTGGTGCCACATTTGGCACCTTCCTGGGGGGGCGCATACCTGGTTTTGACAGGTACCCTGTCCCCAATTCCATCCGATCTCGCCCTCTCCTCCTCCCTCCTCCTACCCGTACTGTCGGGCCAGTAGGAGAGCGGAGTCGCACTTCGCGCATACGCAGTAAGGACCTGGCCATGAAGCTGAGTGGCTTCACTGATGGGTTCCCTTACACAGTATGTGTAGCTGCTGACTTGAAATTTTTTGAGGGGAAGGTGGAACTCCACTTTAATGACCATGCCATTTTTGCGATACGGCGCTGCATTTTTTTAACTGACAATTGAGCGGTCGTACGAAGCTGTACCCAATTAAAATGTATGTTCTTTTTTTTCCCAACAAAATAGTTTTTTTTTTGGTGGTATTTGATAACCTTTGTGTTTTTTATTTTTTGCGCTATAAACAAAAAAGAATGACAATTTTGAAAAAAACAAATAATATTTTTTACTTTCTGCTATAAAACATATCCAATAAAAAAAAATCAAATCTCTTCATCAATTTAGGCCAATATGTATTTAGCTACATATTTTTGGTAAAGTTATAGCATTTACAAACGTTGGGATATTTTTATGAAATTTTGACTTATTCATTTTTTTACTAGTAAAGGCGGTGATCAGCGATTTTTACCGGGACTGCGATATTGTGGCGAACAAATCGGACACCTAACTGACACCTTTGGCACTTTTTTGAGGACCAGTGACACTAATACAGTGATCAGTGCTAAAAATATGCACTGTTAATGTACTAATGGCACTGGCAGGGAAGGGGTTAACATCAGGGGTGATCAAAGGGTTAAGTGTGTCCCTAGGAGGTGCTCACTAACTGTGGGGGGGTTGCTCTGACTGGGGGAAGACAGAGATCGTCTTCCTGCTTAGGAAAATATTCTGGGGGTTGATTTACTAAAACTGAGGAGTTCAAAATCTGGTGCAGCTGTGCATGGTAGCCAATCGGCTTCTATCTTCAGCTTGTTCATAAAAATAAAAGTTTGGTTTCTTTGCAGAGCTGCACCAGATTTTTCACTCTATAGTTTTAGTAAATCAAACTATTTGTGTCATCACAGCCCTCAAGAACTACATGTCCTCAAAAAATATATGTGTTTTAACTATTTTGGCACCATACCCACTTGGCTGGCTTGATACAGCGTTTAGATCCTATATACTGATATATAGATATATATACTCATTGTCATGTTCAATAAACCAGTTTGAAATGATTTGAGCTTTGTGACGTGGTGCCTTGTCTTGCTGGAAGTAGCCATACACTGTGGCCATAAAGGAATAGACATGGTGAGCAACAATACTCAGGTAGGCTGTGGCATTGAAATGGTGATCAATTGGTACTAAGGGGCCCAAAGTGTGCCAAGAAAATATTCCCCACACCATTACACCACCAGCCTGAACTGTTCATACAAGGCAGGAAGGATCCACGCTTTCATGTTTATGCCAAATTCTGACTCTACCATCTGAATGTCGCAGCTCAAGAAAAGGAGAGCGAAGAGGGTAGGACTTTAAATAAAGTATATGGCAGCAATAGAACTCTAACCAGTAAGTACACTTTTTGGTGTTAGGGTTTCCTACTCTACCCTGTTCATGCCTTTACATATACCTATCACTTACCTACTACTTCCATTCTAGATATACCACGTGCAATCTCCTGATGAGTGGCGCAATGCCACGAAACGCGTAGAGCTTTCTGTTGCCGTGTTTCTGCCAATCAATACTGCGATTTTTTAGTCACTATGCTATCCCTACCCTTACAGGTTCAATGAAGCCATAGTACCTCCAACTATGTTTTTATTCAATTTGCCTATGGTGAACCACGGAACTTTATTCTAGTCTCCTAATGAGTTATGATTGTTACTAGATTGTGTACGCTTTTTACCATGTTTACCAATTTTACCGTTGTTATCAGTGGCTGTACCATGAGACACACCTGTTATCACCAGGGTTACTATCATTATTTTGTGTATCATCTACCATGTTATCAACAAGTGTATGTGCATATTCTACCATGTTAATTAAAGTTCTGCTGTTCACCTAATATTCTCTTGCTGCCATATACTTCAGTTAAAGTCCCACCCTCTTCGCTCTCCCTTTATTGACATTATTGGGATGGAAATACATGACCTCACCGGGCCATGATTTCAATTAAAATCCCTAGGGATGTAAATACACCTAAAAGTCCCTAATATATATTCTTCCTTTCCAATTCAACATAATCAGGGATGGAACTTTATGGCATTGCTCTAATTTTTTCTATTACATTCTCTGCAGTCAATGACCGGATGTTTAGCTTCTCCTGTTTTAAACCTTTTACCATTATTAACCATTTTATCAGTATGTACATCTTTACACCAGTTTAAGTGGATAATACAACTTTCATTGTTACAATCCCAAGGTGACTGGGCTGGTCGCTATGTTGTCTGGCCTTGTCTTACACCCGGGGGCCGGGACTGGTTCTGTGGGCCTCCGCCCACCCCCACCTCTCTGTGTTCTGGGTGCGCCATCACTGCGCGTCCACGTCAAACACTTCACACTGCGTGTGGCACTTTCTGCACCGTCGCGTCCATGCTTTTCAGTCCATACTCATGGGCAATGGGGGGAGCCAGTCAGGTGCTGATTAGCCTGAGATGTTATTTCCGACCGATGGCGCCGTGTCTCTACCCCCTGCTAGGGATTCCTAAAAAGTCCCTAATATACATTCTTCCTTTCCAATTCAACTGAATGTCGCAGCTGAAATCAAGACTCATCAGACCAGACAACATTTTTCCGATCTTCTATTGTCCAATTTTGGTGAGCCTGTGCGAACTGTAGCCTCAGATTCCTGTTCTTAGCTGTCAGGAGTGGCACCAGGTGTGGTCTTCTGCTGCTGTAGCCCATTTGCTTCAAGGTTTGATGTGTTGTGTGTTCAGAGATGGTATTCTGCATACCTTGGTTGTGACGAGTGGTTATTTGAGTTACTCTCACAGTGGTGCAGTGGTGCAGTGAATAGCACTTTCGCCTAGCTGCAAAAGGGTCGCTGGTTCGAATCCCGACCACGACACCATCTACCTGGAGTTTGCATGTTCTCCCTGTGCATGCGTGGGTTTCCTCCGGGTACTCCGGTTTCCTCCCACACTCCAAAGACATTCTGGTAGGTAAATTGGATCTTGTGCAAATTGGCCCAGTATATATATGTATATCTGTGTGTATGACTGTGTGTCCCAAGCGTGTCACGATCCTACGGGGTAAAATGACCGCACCAGCCAAGCAGACTCTGGCTGGAAAAAGCGCCCAGAGGCGATTCAGTTCGCATGAGTTGCGCTATACAAGTCATTCATTCATTCATTCATTTTTATCATCTCAAACCAGTTTGCCCATTCTTCTTTGACCTCTGACATCAACAAGGCATTTTCCCCCCACACAACTGCCGTTCACTGGATATTTTCTTTTTTTTTGGACCATTCTCTGTAAACCCTAGAGATGGTTGTGTGTGAAAATCCCAGTAAATCAGCAGTTTTTGAAATACTCAGACCAGCCCACCTGGCACCAACAACCATGCCACGTTCAAGTCACTTAAAGCCCCTTTTTTTCCCTATTCTGATGCTCAGTTTGAACTTCAGCAAGTTGTCTTCACCACGTCTAGATGCCTAAATTCATTGAGTTGTTTCCATGTGATTAGCTGATTAGCATTTTGTTACCAAACAATTGAACAGGTGTATCTAATAAAGTGGCTGGTGAGTGTAGTATACAAGTATACCATGCGGTCCCACTGTCAACAGCCTGTCAAACCCTATGAAAGGCTGATAACTGCTGCAGGTGGACAGAGCTGGTGCACCTAGCAGTACCGTATTTTCCGGCGTATAAGACGACTGGGCGTATAAGACGACCCCATCATTTTCCAGGAAGAATTTTGGTTTTGGGATATACTCACTGTATAAGACTTCCCCCTTCTTACTAGTCTTTCTGGAAGCTGAGGGGTAGCCAGAACCGCTGACAGAAACAGGCTTTTTCAAATCTCACTGCACTGCGCCATTACATTACATTCCTCACTGTGCCATTACATTGCATGCCCCCACTGTGCCATCACTTGCCCCTCACTGTACCATCACTTGCCCCCACTGTGCCATCACTTGCCCCTCACTGTGCCATTACTTGCCCCTCACTGTGTCATCACTTGCCCCTCACTGTACCATCACTTGCCCCCACTGTGCCATCACTTGCCCCTCACTGTGCCATTACTTGCCCCTCACTGTGTCATCACTTGCCCCTCTCTGTGCCATCACTTGCCCCCACTGTGCCTGAACTTGCTGCCCCCCAGTGCAATCACCGCAAACACTCACTTTTTTTGCCGGCGGTGACAGTCTCCGTACTGCGAGCACTAGCGTCAATGATTTGAAAGCCGCGCCTTCTCTTCAGAGTGTTCTGTGATAGGCGGAACACAAATTTTCCCAGCAGCGCCTCTGTTCTGTGTTCCGCCTATCACGGACGTCTTCTCATCTCGTCCGAGGATGAGAAGGCATCTGTGATAGGAGGAACACAGAACAGAGGCGCTGCTGGGAAGATTTGTGTTCCTCCTATCACAGAACACTCTGAGGAGAAGGAGCGTCTTTTAAATCATTGACGCTCGCGCTCGCCGTATGGAGACTGTCACCGCCGGCAAAAAAAGTGAGCACAAAGACCGTACCTGGCGTATAAGACGACCCCCGACTTTGGATGCATGTTTTTGCATCCAGAAAGTCGTCTTATACGCCGTAAAATACAGTACTTACATTTAGTGCAGTATGTGCCTGAGGACGAATGTCCAGAAGGCAAGCAGTCTGCACTCTAGGCATTAGCCCCCTGGGAGCATAATGCTCTAAACGGTTATATTGCTAGGTGCACTGTCCAGCCCTCGCAACATCTATCAGACTCTCACAGAGTTATACCATATATATACTGTATATATATATATATCGTTACATAGTTAGACAGGTTGAAAAAAGACACAAGTCCATCAAGTTCAACCATAAGAAATAAAATAATAATAATATCGTACAAACACATAGTTGATATATATATATATATATATATATATATATATATATATATATATATATATATATATATATATATATATATATATATATATTTTTTATGAACCAATATCACACATTTTTATTTGATATTGTGTCGTCCTTCAGCATAGAGGTCCCCACTATGGGGTCTGTGGGCTGCAGCTAATCTTTGCTATAATAACATTTTGAAAGGACCCCTTCCCGGCAGCACTCTTATTGTGTTCTTAGAAGACATTATTAGGGTACAGCATTTTTTCATTGCATCAGTGACTTCTTTGCTCTCTGTACAATGTAGTGTCACACAGGTCAGAGTTAAATGGCCTTCATATTGATTCCATTGCTTTGAATTAATGAAGCCAAAAGCGTGCTGAGCGAGACTTACAACATGTCCCCATACACAACCCATACAATATAAGCATGAATAGTATGACATGACATGACATGAAAAGCATGCTGTTAAAGGCAAAGTAAAAAAAAAATAATATGCACATTTCTTTCAGCCTAAAAATTGAATTCCGCTAGACATTATTTGGATCTAAATTAATCGGGTAACATGGGCAACACAGTGGCTTAAAGTGGTTGTAAACCCTTTTGTCTTACTTTTATCTATAGGTAAGCCTATAATTAGTGGAAATATCTCGTAAACATGCAACGTTTAGGAGATATTTCACTTGTAGTGTGCTGATGTTGTCATCGGCGCAGGCGCTGTGAAGAAACGGACCTCTGTGCCGTTTCTTCCCCAGCGTGTGCTTTAACAGATGACTATCGCGTGCATGGCCAGTCACAGAGCCGGAGTCCGCAGCCCCGTAAAGAAGAGGGGCGAAGATGGATGCGCCGTGCACATCGGACAGCGCAGGCTTCGTTTGCAGGTCAGTGTCATATAATGGGCTAGTATGCGGTGCATACTAGCCCATTATGCTTTTCATTTGCAGGGTTTGCACACAGCAAAAGAGGAAGTAAAACCCATTGGGGTTTACTTCCTCTTTAATGCTTAGCACTTCTTCCTTGTAGCATTGGGGTTCTTGGATTGAATCGGAGGTAAGACACTATCTGCATAGAGTTGGTGTGTTTTTCTCTGTGCTTGCGTGGTTTTGCTCTTTCAAGCTCTTTCCCTGACCTCGACCATTAGATACTGGGAGTCTACATTACCCCGCATTATGAAACCCATCTATAAAATTTACTTTAAGCCTCTTTTCGCATCAAATAGAATACTTCTAGCGAATTGGAAACATAACCGCATTTCCTGGCTAGGCCACACAGACTTGATTAAAATGACTATTTTGCCTAAAATGTTATATATTTTTATGATCTTTCCATGTGGATCTTTTAAATTTTGAGTGGAACTATAAACAACATAGGGTTAGCAATTTGGTGCTTTTTGCCTCTCCCAACGATGGTGGCCTGACCTTCCCAAACCTGACACAATATTACTATGCTGCTCAACTGAAAGCTATAGCTTCCTGTGTAACATTACCTGCGCACAACTAGTGTTGAGCAGAATATGCCATATTCGATTTCGCGATATATCTCGAATATATATTCGAATATTCGAGATATATTCGCTAAATTCGAATATTCGTGATATTTTATCGAAAGTAAATGATTGCGATTTTTCGCTATTGCGAATGCGAAAATAATTGCGATTTTTTGATAACTGCGGTAGGAGCGCTCTGATTGGCTCAGAATATTCGTGATATTTTATCGAAATATCGCAACATGCGAATGCGATATTTATTGCGCAATTTCGAGAAATGCTGTAGGAGCACTCTGATTGGCTCAGAATATTCGTGATATTTTACAATACAAAATAATTGCGAATATTCGGCAAATGCAGAAGGAGCACTCTGATTGGCTCAGAATATTCTTGATATTTTACAATACAAAATAATTGCGAATATTCGGCAAATGCAGAAGGAGCACTCTGATTGGCTCAGAATATTCTTGATATTTTACAATACAAAATAATTGCGAATATTCGGCAAATGCGGAAGGAGCACTCTGATTGGCTCAGAATATTCTTGATATTTTACAATAGAAAATAAAAAGTGTTTTGCATTGGTGGTGATTCTTTACTCTATCCATCTGTCACAGCCGTTTGTCAATCAAACACCTTAAAGATTGAACACGTTCATGCTGCATGCTTTGGACTTTTTTTCACTTCACATATCAAAGACATTTTTATGAAAGATTATTTTTCTATTATTGGGACTATATTTCTTTATATATTTGTTTCACTGTGTATTTCACAAGTTATTTGCGCTTGCTTATTTTATAATTTGCCCACATGTCTTGTCACTAGACATATTTTTTATTCTTGTAGAGCGACTCCATTTTCTGTCTTGTATTAATTTATGTTGTATAACATTTTTGAGTTGCTGCTGTATTCTCCCCTTTTTTAAGGTATGCGCAATTTTTTCCTTCTTACAAAAAATAATAATATCAAACATACAAATATTCATAACATACACATACACAAAGCCCCCCCCTTTTGCATCAGAGACAATCAGAGTTCTCCTACCACAGTTATCGAAAATTCGCAATCATTTTGGCATTCGCAATAGCGAAAAATCGCAATTTTTTTTTTTTCAATTTGGCAACATAATAGGATCGCCTCAGCTTAGCTACTCGGCCCAGGGTCTCTAATCATACCAGCAATGCTTTTAGACGTCGATAGGATGTGATCTGTTTTAAAAATCAAATTGAAAAAATGCGAATATTCGGAATTGCGAATATTCACCGCGAAATTCGAAATATAGCGCGATTTCTCGAATATGCTATATTCGAGTCGAATATTCGCAATGCGAATATTCGTGAGCAACACTACGCACAACCTCTGGACGCATATTGATAAATTGTGGCTGGCCCCGATACATCCTAACAACTGGCTCTGGACTGCTGATGTTGATTTGCCTTCTGCCTACTTATTACGTTCTATGGCCCTTCTACGTGGTCTCTGGAGACAGCTCAGACATAAGCAATCCCTCATGTCTGAAGCCTCTTTACTAACGGTTTTTCTCTGCAACCCTAAAATGCCTGATAGCTTTACCTTCCAAATGATTTCTCAAAGGCTGTCAAGGAACCTTTTACATTTCGGACATCTAGTCAACACAGTTATGCGTACATTGCTGTGGTTTGAGGAACTATGTGACAAGCATGATCTGCCCCATGGAGCGTATTTTAGCTCCCTCCAGATTTGCCACTATGCCTTATGTAGAGGTTCTTGGTACTCTGCTTCTATTGGCAATGCCCTCTTTTGCTTTCTTATTGGAAATCTGTCCAGGACCTACTCCAAAGGCTTTTTGAGGTAGACATCCCACTGTGCCCCAAGATATTTTTATTAGGTCTACTGCCCAAAAGCCTGCCTAGGTTAGCTAAGAAATCGACACGCAACATTCTTACAGCTGTTAGGTATCTTCTCGCCCTCGAGTGGAAGAGGCAAACACCCTCAACCTCTATTAATCTTTACACTAGGATTAAAGACATAGAAATTATAGAGTCTCTTACGGTCCGATTCACGATTCGGTTGAGCAGCATGATGCAATATGGAAGCCTTGGCACTCGCGGGATAACCCCCCCACCCATGAACGTTTAATGCCTTTTTGTCTGTATTAATGGTAAGCTCTCATCCTCCCCAGGAGCCTCAAACCCAGTTGTCTACTATTCCTTTGACCTCTTCTCTTTTTCTATTCTGCCTCCTTTCACACTGGGTGCGGGAGGTGCGGTGGCGGTGCGATTTTTAGCGCCGCTATACCGTCGTATTTCCCGGGATATTCGGCCGCTAGCAGTGCCGATTTAACCCCCGCTAGCAGCCGAAAAAGGGTTACTACCACCCGCAATGCGCCTCTGCAGAGGCGCATTGTCGGCGCTATTACCGCAGTTTTCCACTGATTTCAATGGGAAGGAGCAGTGTAGGAGCGTTAATCATCCTGCTCCTTCACCTCTCCAAAGATGCTGCTTGCAGGAGATTTTTTTTCCTCCCGCCAGCGCATCGCCTCAGTGTGAAAGCCCTCAGGCTTTCACATTAAGAATGCTGGGGCAGGATTATTTCAGGCGTTATTTATGCGCTATTTTTAGCGCTAAAACGCCCTGAAATACGCCTCAGTGTGAAAGGGGCCCTACTTTTGGTATTTTTGGACTGTCTTCAAGGACTCTCTGAACTGTCCAGGGCTCATGTAATAGAGCTGCTAAACTTAGGATGGTTCCTACTGGAACTGTTCCCTTCTGATGCCAGAAGCCTTACTATTTAAGTTAAATGATATCATAGTCACTCATAATGCCATGCAGTTGCAACACTTTTATTTTTCTTCTATGTTGCTGTTACAGTACATCAGGCTGAAGTGAACTCTATCAGATGTCCTTCTTTGATATATATATATTTTGTTTTCTTTTCTACCTTTTGTTATGTTGTATATTGGAAAACTGTAATAAAAACGGTCAATTATAAAAAAATAAATAAATATATATATATATATATATATATATATATATATATATATATATATATATATATATATATAATTATTGTTTTATTCTGCTTGTCTCTATTGTTCATTGAGGGACACTGCTTTATTGATAATAAACAACCAAGGGTTAGGCCTCGTGCGCACATGGTGTTTTAAAAAACGAGCTGCAAAGCCAGTACTGCTGCCAGGAAAAAGTGGCTGTAAAAACACGCTTTTAGAAGCATTTTGCATTGATGTTAATGCGCTATAGCTGCATTAGCATTAAGCAGTGTTTATTTCTTACTACAGCTTAAAAATGCTTGACCTGGCTAAATGCTGTATACACATTTAGCAGCGTCAATCGTTTTTACAGCTGTAGTGCTACCGCTCCTAAATGCACTGGTCCTGGTTGTTTTTTTTGCAGCTTGAAAATGCCTATGCCACTTACAGCTTCTAAAAGCCTATGTGTGCAAGGATATGTACAATAACATAGAGAAGCGTTTTTAAGCTGTAAAAAAAATGACTGATGCCCCTAGGAGCAGCTGTTAAAAGGTCCTGTGTGCATGAGCCTTTATACTGCCCCTTTCAGGAAAAAAAATACTAGGAAAGCTGAAGTTCAGCCCCTTCCACTTCACATCTGCTCAGTTAAGCTTTAGTGTCCTCAGGAGAATGGATTTCTCCTTCCTTTCTGCTGCACTTTTGGCTTGTATGTGAAGATTTTTTTTCTGCTTTTAACTAGTGGTAGACTCCTTCTGGATATTGCATATCCTGGAAGTATCGAGGAACTCGTCGTAAATAAAACTTTGTTTTCCTCGAGTTCCTTGTTAGGCTTGTCGAGAATCTTGACAAGATTTATTTGCGTACACAATGTCAAGACCAAATCTCGTCGTTCTCAAACGCGGTGACGTAAAACACGTACGACGGCACTATAAAGGGAAAGTTTGATTCCACTGGCGCCACCCTTCTGAGCATGTGCGGGTTTCTAAGCATGCACATGAACGTGTTTCTCGTCGAAAACCAGCCCGACGAGGAACACAACAAGGAAATTGAGACTCCCGACGAGGAAAAAGAGAACTTGTTCTCTTTCTTTCTCATCGAGTTCCACATAAGTTTTCTCGATTAAAAACATACACACGACCGTTTTCCTCTGCAAAAAAGCTCTGCCACCAAGTTTCTTGATGGATTCTGTTGAGGAAAACGGTTGTGTGTACGAGGCCTAAGATCACAGGTTTTCCAAGTTTATTACTTGTGCTTATCTTTAGTCCATTGACTGACACAGCTTTATTGATACTAAACAACCAAGGGTTACACTGCCACTTACAGAAGAAATTCACACTCGACGCATAGAATACAGAAGTTCATCCCCTTAGAGGCTATAACCCCTCCACCTCACACCTGCTCAGAAAATAGGTATTTATAGTGGTTTTTTTTACTATATATCTATACACAAATGTTTTGCCTTTCATTTATTTTTTAAACTGAATGGGTTCTTTCATAGGGTGAGGGTGACAACTTGTTTCACATGGTAAACAAGCCAGTGGGTATCCTGGGTGATGTCATTGACCAAATTTGACTCTGACCATATTTGATCAGGGTCATCACTGGCTGGTGAACTATCATTCTTACTGAAGAGTCCATCAGGAGCAGGATATAAAGGTCATCGTGTTTGTGTTACCAGGTTGTCATTTGATTAACAATGACTCTACATTGCTGGACAACATGATTGAAAATGGATTTACACCATTAGACATTTATTTTTCTTTAAAATAAGGTGCCACCAGATATCCTGCCCTCCCCATTATGTAAATGTTGGCACAGCCTGGGGATTAATGTACTGCATGCTGGTCACATGTCATTACAATCACAATTCTGTGCAAATGAAAGACTGCCCCGGCCACCACTGCAGAAGAAGAGGATGATCCAGAAGACCCTTGGACAATATATCTATATCTATATATCTATCTATCTATATATATATATATATATATATATACAGTGATGAAAATAAGTATTTGAACACCCTGCTATTTTGCAAGTTCTCCCACTTGGAAATCATGGAGGGGTCTGAAATTGTTATCGTAGGTGCATGTCCACTGTGAGAGACATAATCAAAAAAAAAAAAAATCCAGAAATCACAATGTATGATTTTTTTAAACTATTTATTTGTATGATACAGCTGCAAATAAGTATTTGAACACCTGAGAAAAACAATGTTAATATTTGGTACAGTAGCCTTTGTTTGCAATTACAGAGGTCAAATGTTTCTTGTAGTTTTTCACCAGGTTTGCACACACTGGAGGAGGGATTTTGGCCCACTCCTCCACACAGATCTTCTCTAGATCAGTCAGGTTTCTGGGCTGTCGCTGAGAAACACAGAGTTTGAGCTCCCTCCAAAGATTCTCTATTGGGTTTAGGTCTGGAGACTGGCTAGGCCACGCCAGAACCTTGATATGCTTCTTACAGAGCCACTCCTTGGTTATCCTGGCTGTGTGCTTCGGGTCATTGTCATGTTGGAAGACCCAGCCTCGACCCATCTTAAAAGCTCTAACTGAGGGAAGGAGGTTGTTGCCCAAAATCTCGCAATACATGGCCCCGGTCATCCTCTCCTTAATACAGTGCAGTCGCCCTGTCCCATGTGCAGAAAAACACCCCCAAAGCATGATGCTACCACCCCCATGCTTCACAGTATGGATGGTGTTCTTGGGATGGTACTCATCATTCTTCTTCCTCCAAACAAGGTTAGTGGAATTATGACCAAAAAGTTCTATTTTGGTCTCATCTGACCACATGACTTTCTCCCATGACTCTTCTGGATCATCCAAATGGTCATTGGCAAACTTAAGACGGGCCTTGACATGTGCTGGTTTAAGCAGGGGAACCTTCCGTGCCATGCATGATTTCAAACCATGACGTCTTAGTGTATTACCAACAGTAACCTTGGAAACGGTGGTCCCAGCTCTTTTCAGGTCATTGACCAGCTCCTCCCGTGTAGTCCTGGGCTGATTTCTCACCTTTCTTAGGATCATTGAGACCCCACGAGGTGAGATTTTGCATGGAGCCCCAGTCCGAGGGAGATTGACAGTCATGTTTAGCTTCTTCCATTTTCTAATGATTGCTCCAACAGTGGACCTTTTTTCACCAAGCTGCTTGGCAATTTCCCCGTAGCCCTTTCCAGCCTTGTGGAGGTGTACAATTTTGTCTCTAGTGTCTTTGGACAGCTCTTTGGTCTTGGCCATGTTAGTAGTTGGATTCTTACTGATTGTATGGGGTGGACAGGTGTCTTTATGCAGCTAATGACCTCAAACAGGTGCATCTAATTTAGGATAATAAATGGAGTGGAGGTGGACATTTTAAAGGCAGACTAACAGGTCTTTGAGGGTCAGAATTCTAGCTGATAGACAGGTGTTCAAATACTTATTTGCAGCTGTATCATACAAATAAATAGTTAAAAAATCATAAATTGTGATTTCTGGATTTTTTTTTTTTTATTATGTCTCTCACAGTGGACATGCACCTACGATGACAATTTCAGACCCCTCCATGATTTAGGAGAACTTGCAAAATAGCAGGGTGTTCAAATATTTATTTTCCTCACTGTATATATATATATATATATATATATATAGACTGTATATATTTAAAAAAAAGTACAGGTGGGGTCACAGTCAGGAAATGGTTGGAAGGGTGGTTGTTTTAAATATATTCTGCTTTTAGTTACAGTTTCTTTTGAACTAGGATTTATCACTAATTGCATATTAAATTAATCTTATTCTATTTAAATTTTCCTTTTAGATCAAAATGCAAGTATATGCCTGGCTTTCTGGACAATCAGGAGTCAGTCAGTCAGTCAGTCAGTCAGTGTCAGCGGTGGAGTAGGGCGCTTCGGACCTTCCGCTTACGAGCCTGCTCTCACCCAGACCTGGCAGTCAGAAGCTAGGCAGGCTCTCCATACCTGTGCTGCACAAGGAAAACCGCAGCTCCTAGGAACCAGGAACCAGCTCCTTCTCCTCACTCCTCGTGGACATTTTTCTCCGCAGGTAAGCCCCTGTCTCTCAGGGCCTGCCATTCCTGGGGAACCTCTGACGACCGTCCTTCTCAGGACAGCCGTCACACAGACCCCACACTGCGGCTCTCCGCCCCGTCTTTCGCCCGGCATCGCCGCCCGCACGGCCACCCACGATTGTGGTGGCCCCCAGCCACCACCCCTGGGTGAATTTTCGGCGCTTTCCGGCGTTTTTACACGCCCGCGCCTGCCTGCTCCTTTTCGCGGCCGCCGCGCCTCTGGAAAGTCCGCCTACCGGCGCGCCGACCGTACACCCTGCACTTGCCACCAATAGTGCAGATCTCCCAGGATTATCGCCCCCGCACCCCTAGAGGTCCCCTCCACCCCCTGTTCAGCAACCAGATCGGTAAAATTATTTTTTACCAAGCTGACAGCCCCCCCAGCCTGGGTCCTGTGTTTTGCCTGGCGGCCATCTTGGTACACCCCAGCAGCAGTGACACCCCGCATCCCCCCCTTTTCCCCTCCATAATCCAACAGTCTTTGATCCAGGGTTTGATCCGATCGCCTTTAGGGATCAGGAAGGAATTTTTTTCCCTGCCGCAGCACTTTGGCCAGCTCGCCCAGGGTTTTTTTGCCTTCCTCTGGACCAAAATAGCCGAGAGTGAGGATCCTGCGAATCTTCTCTCACACAACACCTGCACCCCCGTCCACGGTGACTGGCAACAATGGTTAAATTGCGATACTCTGCAGAAACTATTTGGGGTCTGAGACAATTCGCAACAATATTACCTGCCGTCACCACAGAGGCCTTAAAAACAGATCAACTTTTGAGATTCGATCGTCGATCGATCATCAAAAATTTCAACCATTCAACACAGCTCAAGCACATATCTTGTGCGTTGATTAACACTAGATCGGCAGTAAAACACCGATCAGAAATCCACGATTTCTTACTACAAAACGATCTAGACTGCCTCTTTATTACAGAAAGTTGGCTTTCAGACGACTGCAACACCATTCTCGGAGAACTGGTACCAGTAAATTATCGCATCTTAACGGAAAACAGAATAGGGCAAAGAGGAGGAGGCCTTGCGGTGATTCATAAGTCTCATATTGCAATCACTAAACCGGTCCTTCAAAATCCTCTACCTTTTATGGAAACCCTTACGCTTCAACTTCAATCTAACTCCCAGGAGACCGTTCACATTCTCCTCTGCTATAGGCCACCTGGGCCCAAATCGCAGTTGCTACCAGCATTAACGGAGTTCATATCCACTTACTCCCTTAACAGCAATCATCTTTTGCTGCTCGGGGATTTCAATCTGTGGGCCAACTCCTCACAGGATCCCATCGCGGAGGCCTGCATCGACCACCTGGAAGGGTTAGGACTACAGCAACTTATATGCGGACCCACGCATGCTTCAGGTCACACACTCGACCTAATTTTCAGACAAAATCTGAAAATAAACATTTTGGGTAATGAACCTTTACCATGGACAGACCACCATGCAATTAGCTTCATAATTCCCAGAATTCCACTAGTTATAAAAGCACCCAAGCCGGTGACAATACACTGGGCTAGATCTCAGAAGAAGCTCCACTCGGAACTCTTCAAATCTACCCTGGGAAACCGAATTGGGGCTATTCCTCCTCAGCTAGCAGCCTCAGATACACTGGACGCCATAAATGCAGCTCTGCTACAGTCAGCCGACTTAGCAGCACCAAAGCACAAAGTCCGCAGCCGGGAAAAAAAGTCCAGCTGGTTCAATAACCAGCTGTCGCTACTGAAGCAAGAGCGCAGAAGGGCGGAAGCCGCCTGGAAAAGAAGCCCTTCAGAAGACCGCCTCAACATCTACAAAGCAGTAACAACACGATATCACAAAGAAATCTTCAAAGCCAAAAAACATCACTTTTCCATGGTGATTAACAGCGCCATGAATCGCCCACGAGAACTCTTCAGGATGGTCACCCAGACCATGAATCCGGGATGTCTTGAAGTCCCCACTTCAGACACCCAAGAGTTCTGTAATGAACTATCGGATTTTTTCATCAACAAAATTGAAAAAATTCGGGTAAGTGTTCTGCAAAACAATACTCCGCTCAGCCCCCTCTTCAATCAACTACAAAACACCGACAGAAATCCTCGACAATCAACTAAGTTCATTCTGGAACCAATCTCCGTCAATACCACCAAAAATATCATTGGTGCGTTGCGGAACAGCACAGCACCCAATGACATCATTCCCACCAAGCTACTGAAGGAATGTGCCGACATCCTGGCGCCTCCAATCACACAGCTTATAAATCAGTCATTTAAAGAAGGCATAGTGCCTTCCCTGCTGAAAGAGGGCACAATCCTGCCCATCTTGAAAAAACCTAATTTGGATCCTATGGACCCAACTCACCGCCGTCCCATAACAGGTCTAAATGCTCTTTCCAAGATAATGGAGAAAGTGGTGGTACAACAGCTGCAACAGCATCTGGATACCCACAACCTACTTGATCCATTTCAATCCGGTTTCCGTCCCGGACACGGGACGGAAACGGCCTTACTGAAAATATGGGACGATGCGCTCGAGGCCGCAGACGAAGGAGAATCTTGTCTCCTGGTTCTGCTGGACCTAAGCGCAGCCTTCGACACAGTAGACCATAAATTGTTACTGAGACGACTAGCAGAAGTCGCCAGAGTCGCAGAAGATGCTTTACCATGGTTCTCCTCTTTTCTTGGAAACCGATCACAAACAGTGAAACTGGGATCTTTCACGTCGGAAAAACGCACGGTGCCATGTGGGGTCCCCCAAGGATCCCCCCTATCACCGGTGCTGTTCAATATCTATCTTCGTCCTCTCTTTGATATTATCAGTAGCCAAGAACTACTCTATCACTCTTATGCAGACGACACGCAACTGTATTTTCGCATCTGCCAAAAAAAGGATCATCATCTCAGATTAGAGAAATGTCTCTCTTCAATAGAAAGCTGGATGACTAAGAGTTATCTTAAACTCAATAGCGCTAAAACAGAACTCTTTATGTTTAATGCCAGTCGGAAGAGCCAACTGGCAACAAACTGGACACCATCGCCCATTTTGGGACAAATCATCTCCCCTAGCTCCAAAGTCAAAAGTCTAGGAGTCACGTTTGACACCTTCATGACAATGGACGCACAAATAGGGTCAGTAGTCAGCGGGTCGCACCATTTGATGCGCCTACTACGCAGACTTATTCCATTTATCCCCAGAGAAGACGTAGCAGTCGTGGTGGGAACAATCGTGAATTCCAGACTGGACTATGCAAATGCCCTTTACCTCGGGCTCCCCAAGTACCAAATCGCTCGTCTGCAAGTCGTACAGAATACGGCCGCCAGACTGGTGACTGGGAAAAAATCTTGGGAATCAATCTCACCTTCACTGAGATCCCTTCACTGGTTGCCAGTGAAAGACAGAATTGCATTCAAAGCACTCTGCCTGACACATAAGTGCATCCATGGGAAGGCTCCAAGATATCTATGCGACAAGATCAAACCTCACAATTGCAACCGCATTCTGCGATCCACCGACCAAAATCTGGTCAAGGTTCCAAAAACCAAATACAAGTCCAAAGGAGAAAGAAGGTTTGCTTTCCAAGGTCCCAGGCTTTGGAATGCTTTACCAACCAGCATTCGGTTGGAGCAAAACCACCTGTCTTTCAGAAAGCAGATCAAAACCCTGCTCTTCTGATGGCATGAGACACTAACAACCAGCGCCCAGAGGCGATTCAGTTCGCATGTGCCGCGCTATATAAGTTTTTCATTCATTCATTCATTCATTTTGTTTTATTCAAATAATTAAAGACACTGCATTTATTCAAGTATTCTGTACATTTGTCCTTATTTTATTTTAATGTAACAGAATGACACAAAGCTACTCAGATACTTAGGCCCCATACACACGGCCGAGGAACTCGACGTGCCAAACACATCGAGTTCCTCGGCCAGTTCAGCCCTGAAGCCGCCGAGGAGCTTGACGGGCCGAGAGCTCCCATAGAACAACGAGGAAATAGAGAACATGTTCTCTATTTCCTCGTCGAGCTCCTCGTCGGCTTCCTCGGCGAAATTGTACACACGGCCGGGTTTCTCGGCAGAATTCAGCCAGAAACTCGGTCGGAAGCTGAATTCTGCCGAGGAAACTGGTCGTGTGTACGGGGCCTTAGATTTGTATTTTAAAGTAAAATTAAAATACGAAAAAGATTTTATATACAATTAGTGATGAACATCAATGTAAATGGATCTGTTACTTTAAGCAAAATCGAATCAAACCAAATCAAGTTTTATTTTTTATTTTTTTGCTTAAAAAAATCAAATGTCCAAGTTGTTAACCTTGTATTGTAAAACATACTTCATCTGCATCTTTCACTGATCCAGAGGAAGACAAAAAACATTTCAAGCATATATGGAACATACCACTTACCCTAGCATAAAACTGGATTATTGAATGTCTTAGGACATTTTTTTCTGTTTTGTTTTTGTGTGGAAGGGATGTTTTTTCTTTATAATTTAGTGACGTGTTATACCTGGTTTTGCAAACTCATATCACCAAATGATGAGGTCTACTGGTTGAGTGCTGGCTTTTGTCTTTTTTGAGATATAATATTATATTACTGTTACCCATGCACAAGTAAGGCTCGGGTGCTGAATAGAATTGATACAGCTTTTTATTAATGTCTGTACCCCGGGCAGGAGATATCTTCTAAGTTTAGGTACTGGTGAGCAATGTTTAATTCCATCCAGGAATTTTTTTAATTTCAGCACATTTTATTTGGGGTCCAGATTTAAAGCAGATATGTGATCTTTCCCCTCTGCCACAGAGTTTTTCAGGTATTACAGGCCTTTATAGGGGCAAGAGAAACTAGGTGGGAATGACTCATCTAAATGACTTATTCTATAGATAACTATGGGTTCTGTTTATAGAATTAACCATAAAGGTACAAGAATCAGCTTCCTCTGTGCTGCAATGGATTTCTATGGAAAACTAAAATTTACCTTTATTGTTTAAATCACTGCGCTAATCACTGTCTACTTGACAGGTTCACTTTAAACAGCAGGCCCCCACATTCACTCAGTGTCTGTATTAATAAATGCAATTCAGGTTGATTCAGTATGGTGCTAATTACTGTTCAGGAACAAGCAATTATCTTCCCCTAGAACAACTGTCATTCTGTATTTCCCTTATTCGTTGTTCAGCCCACCTGGTTCTAACCTTCCTAATATCCCTGCTTCCCACTCTCCTCTTCTCCTCCAAAAGAAAGAAATTTGTTTCGTGTCTGGCGTCCATTATCGGCTCTTTAATATAACATATAAGCAAGATTTGCCAGACAGGAGAGTGAATGGCAACAGCATCTGGTGAGCTTTTTTCTTAAGGGAGTGGAGGATTATTGGTGTTGTAACACTAGTTTTTACACTAATTTCATCACATTCGAATGGATTTGAGTCAATGTTTTTGCATGAGACTGCAAGATATTGTTTCACATTTCTATGGACACTTTATATCATTTAAATTTATTTGAGCATGTTTTGCATGGTGATACACTCTAGTGCGCTACTGTGAAATGTATGTTTTTTGATTGCAGTATATATTTTTTACGTTTTTTTAAAATATATTATAAGTAGCGGTACAATTATTTATAATACACATTCTGGAGCGCAGTGTGCACATACCGTATAAATAATAAAATGGAATGACACAGAGAAAAGTATTGAACACGCTAAGTTTATTTAATACTTTGTACAAAATCCTTTGATGGTAATGACAGCTTCAAGATGGAGAAACTAGTTGCATGCATTGAGCCTCTTCTCTAAACTCTGATCTTTAGTTCTTTTTATAGATTTTCTATTGGATTCAAGTCAGGTGATTGGCTGGGCCATTTTAGCAGCTTTATTTTCTTTCTTTGAAACCAGTTGAGTTTCCTTGGCTTTGTATTTGGGATCATTGTCTTGCTGAAATGTAAGTATATTTTTCCATTCATCCTTCCTTCAATGACATGAAGTTTGTCAGTACCGTATGCTGAAAAACCATGATGTACCCACCTCCAAACTTCACTGTTGGTATATGAGTGTTTTTGGGGTGATGTTTTCTTTGAAACAACTGTACCTGATAATTCTAGGTCTTTCTGAAGCTCTCCACAAGTGGTCCCTGGCTCTTGGACTACTCTTCTGATAATTATTTTCACTTCTTTGTCAGAAATCTTGTGAAGAGCACCAGGCCTTTGAAGATTTACAGTGAAATTATGTTCTTTCCACGTTTGGATTATGGCCCCAACAGTGCTCACTGGCCCTGGCTCCATAGTCCCTACATTTCATCGCATTTGACATTATGTAAGTATTCAGGGCAGGCTAATTTGCCTTTTCCTGTTATGACCAGTTACAACTAAATTAATTATACTTTATTCTTTATAGATATTCTTGAGCATCTGCCCGATAAGTGTTCACACATGAAACGTGTCGGGCATTTAGGATGCAGACATATGCATGTACTAGACAATCAATCCAAGTCATCATCCACAAATTAATCATGTTTTTACTGCTTTTTCATCATTCCTATTACCTTTGCAATGTGCTGCCTATATGACATATGTATATATATGAATTTATAGAATGTATCAATCAATTGTTTCAGATTACCATGTGGTGCCAAGCTGATATATATCTACAGTCATGGCCGAAATTGTTGGCACCCCAATTTTCTTTCCAGAAAATCAAGTATTTCTCACAGAAAAGTATTGCAGTAACACATGTTTTGCTATACACACGTTTATTCCCTTTGTGTGTATTGGAACAAAACAAAAAAGGGAGGAAAAGAGCAAATTGGACATAATGTCACACAAAACTCCAAAAATGGGCTGGTCAAAATTCTTGCCACCCTTTCAAAATTGTGGGTAAATAAGATTGTTTAAAGCATGTGATGCTACTTTAAACTCACCTGGGCAAGTAACTGGTGTGGGCAATATAAAAAATCACACCTGAAAGCAGATAAAAAGGAGAGAAGTTCACTTAGTGTTTGCATTGTGTGTCTGAGGACTTGTCTGAGGACTTGAGAACCAAAATTGTGGAAAAATATCGACAATCTCAAGGTTACAAGTCCATCTCCAGAGATCTAGAATTGCCTTTGTCCACAACATTATTAAGAAGTTTGCAACCCACTGTAGCTAATCTCTGTGGGCGTGGACAGAAGAGAAAAATTGATGAAAGGTTGCAACGCAGGATAGTCCAGATGGTGGATAAGCAGCCCCAAACAACTTCCAAAGAAATTCAAGCTGTCCTGCAGGCTCAAGGAGCATCAGTGTCAGTGTGAACTATCCGTCGACATTTAAATGAAATGAAACGCTATTGCAGGAGACCCAGGAGGTCCCTACTGCTGACACAGAGACATAAAAAGCAAGACTACAGTTTGCCAAAATGTACTTGAGTAAGTCAAAATCCTTCTGGGAAAATGTGATTCTACTGTTTACCGAAAATGGAATGAGGCCTACAAAGAAAAGAACACAGTACCTGTAGTGAAATATGGTGGAGGTTCAATTATGTTTTGGGGTTGTTTTGCTGCCTCTGGCACTGGGTGCCTTGAATGTGTGCAAGGAATCATGAAATCTGAGGATTACCAAAGGATTTTGGGTCGCACTGTAGAGCCCAGTGTCAGAAAGCTGGGTTTGTGTCCGAGATCTTGGGTCTTCCAGCAGGACTATGACCCCAAACATATGTCAAAAAGCACCCAGAAATGGATGGCAACAAAGCACTGGAGAGTTCTAAAGTGGCCAGCAATGAGTCCAGATCTAAATCCCATTGAACACCTGTGGAGAGATCTTAAAATTGCTGTTGGGAAAAGGCGCCCTTCCAATAAGAGAGACCTGGAGCAGTTTGCAAAGGAAGAGTGGTCCAAAATTCCCGGGTGAGAAGCTTATTGATGGTTATAGGAAGCGACTGATTTCAGTTATTTTTTCCAAAGGGTGTGCAACCAAATATTAAGTTAAGGGTGCCAAGAATTTTGACCAGCCCATTTTTGGAGTTTTGTGGGACATTATGTCCAATTTGCTTTTTTTCTCCCTTTTTTTGTTTTGTTCCAATACACACAAAGGGATGTGTGTAGCAAAACACGTGTTACTGCAATACTTTTCTGTGAGAAATACTTGGTTTTCTGGAAACATTTCTGGGGTGCCAACAATTTCAGCCATGACTGTATGTATCCTTGATGTTCATGCTACATGTGCACATATGTGTGTGCGAATATATATGAAATAATACTTTTTATTTGTCTTCCATTATTGATATGTATTTTTTACATATTTCTATGTCAAATAAATATGTTCTTTTACTAATTTACCTCCACAATGCCAATAGCCTCATTTAAAGTCCCAATTTTCCTTCTTTATTTACTTGAACCAGGGATGGAGGCACACCACAAATGTGCTTCATCAAAAGTTCCAAAATCCACCCTCTTTCAATAGTTCTCGCTGGAACATTCAGAAATGTAGAAATCCCTTCTGTAACCAATGCCATCCGTATGTTTCAACAGTAAGGTTGCAAAGGTCTTAAGAAAGCTCTTTGCTTTTACCCATTATGAGATGTTTCTTGTGTGACACCTTGGTAATCAGGCACCTTTTTACAGGCCATCGGTTGAGACTGAACCAGCTAATTTTTTTCTAATTACTGATAGATTTCAGCTGGTGTCTTGGCTTTCCATACCTTTCTGCACCTTCTTTTCTTCACGCGTTCAATACCTTTTCCCTGTGTCATTCCATTGTATTACACATAGCTTAATTTCTGAACTTTGGTTTGGTTTCTTTGTATTATGGATTGCATAGGTTGTAGCCGACATGTGGTGACAATTTCATGTCAATAGAGCCTCTAGAAATACAGTATATTTACCTAGTAAATGGTGATGTGTCCAAATACTTATTTTACCCACAGTATATAACACTGATTTATATTAAAACAAAGCTTTTTATGTGAGTTTCTTATTGAATGTAATCTATCGGCATACAATATTCTGTCCCCACAGTGTTTGGCAATAGGAGGACATGGAGGAGGTGCGAGGGAGAGGAGTGTCATTTACCTCTATGTATATGCCCACATGTGTGACTCATAGTCACATGGGCTGCACAGATAAGAAAAAGGAGGAAATTTAGAGTTTAGAAGGGAACTGAAATATGAGCATGCTCAGTAGAGGGACACCAGCTGTTCTACACAATTGAATAGAAACTGGCATAAGTGGCGCAGATAACCATAAAACAGGTCTATCTGCTTAGTTAAAGTGGCTCCCACTACTCCAGACAGTTTCTTGCACCAGTTTTCTGGAGCAAGAAGTTTAGTTAATTCCCCTGAATGTGTTTTTCTTAGGTAATTCTAAAAAGCAGAATAACAAACATACAAGTAATAATAGGGGATAATAATAATAATAATAATAATAATAATAATAATAATAATAATAGAATAATGTAACCCAATGAGCATGGTAGCAAAACAATGCTGCCTTTCCTTACAACAGAAAATTTACTGTTATTATATCTCAGAAGCTGTTCCTGCTAGAAATTCCTGCTTACTTCATCCAAAACAAGCCTTGCAAGGCCGCTCTGGTTTCCAGCTTTATTAATAAAGGATTTGTAGAATGACAATGCTTTCTCCTCTTCTCTGTTTAAAGGCTTATCATTTAATACATTTTCAATAGGTTTATGATTGATGAAGTGATTTGGCGAAGATTGCAGAATCTCAGCTTACAATGGTTCTGCTGAGTTATGTCTAAAAAGACAGTAAGCTACCTTTTTTTTAAGTGTGAGGTCTAATATGAGGTATTTTATTGTTGTTCACATGTCAGTGAATGTCAGTATTTTCCAATAGTTCAAAGCCTTTGTCATATATTCAAGGAGAGCTTCTGCCCAAGTAAAAAACAGAATTTCCTTTTTATGTAAATGGCTCTCAAATACCAGAACAGATTGATTAAAGGGTTAAAGAGTCACTTCACCATTATCGTAAAACTTACAACAAAGGCGCCTTAAAAAATGTTTAGTAGTGGCAATTTACAGATACTAATAGATAACTGTGAGCTTTTTGGTCTTCACAAAGCTTATTGTTCTTTTCCTCCCCCTTCTTCTGCCAAACGGTGGCAATTTTCACTAAGACCAGTTGAATTCATCTCCTTTTACTTCTTGGAGCTTTGGGTCTGTCTCCTAAAACATTCCCAGGATGCAGCTATAAGGCTAGGGTTACATCACCAGTGCTGAACTGGGATGTGGAAAAAGAGTAGTTGTAAGTGTAGCGCTACCTCCTAGAGGGCCGCTGGATTTTGTGTCCCCCATTCCTGCACAACCAGACAACATGCATTTTCCAACTTCCATGCAGACTCCGTAACAAGTTCATGGGATTGTTTTTTGTTGCTATATTGAGGGCTATCAACTTGGATAGGGATGAGGGATTATGGGATGCCCAACTTCGAACTTGGTAGAACAACTTGAGGACAGACTTCTCTATATACAAAAAAATGGATCCTGGACTGTACTCCCTCCGGAATAATGTCAGTCTTTAATGGATCAGAAACAAATTTCCTCTTTCAGGAGCTTTTGTCCCCATTGGTGAAACTCACAAAGTCCCAACTGCGTGCAGGAGCTCTACGTCCCCTGTGCAGAAAATTCCAGCACACCTGGCTGTCTTGAAAAGTGTCCAACAGCAAGGGATTTAGGTTAACTGTGACATTGTCCCAATGAAAGCTCACTAAATGTTGCATCTGGCAGCCTTCTCCCTCGTTGTCCCTGGGGGTGATAGGTAGAGGTATTTACACTGTCCCCTTGGCTCCCGCTGCTTGCATAAACTGCTGTTCAGACCTCCTGCTGGACAGATCTTAGCTCACTAAGCAGGGTGTGTTCTGGTTGGATGTGGTAGTGGAGATACCACTGTTCAACTTCTCTTTCTTCTTCCTCAGCTTCAGCCTGGAGGCAGAGCCCCCAGCCATGGGGTCCCCTTGCAAGCCCCACAACTTCAGCCTCAACACTCCCTATTCAACCCAACAACAATCCCCTGGCTAGGCTTTTTAATATTTAAAATATTTATGGACCATCTTCCCACCCTCTGGGTCGTCCTTCCCATCCTCTGGATTGCCAGAGATCTTCTAAATATTCAGGCTACCTTTTTAATAACTCCTCCCACTAAATATTGGAACTTTCCTACAAGCTTACAGAAGCCAGGGGGAGGTACCAAAAGCTCAGCTTGCATCGGCTCGGATGCAGGCGCCACCATTGAAACTAAGAGAAACCAGCAGTGTAGCCTGCAGGCTTCACCGCCGGTTTCCTACTGCACATGCGCGAGTTGCGCAGCACTTTCTGAATGGCCCACCATCTTCTGGGACACACACAGGTCCCAGAAGGTAGCTGGGTGAAGGAGGAAATTGGCGCCATGGGCCGCAGCCGAGGTAGGAAGAAAGTACACTCATTACTTCACATAAGGTAAGTAAATGGGAAAAAAATAATAAATTATCCAAAAACGAGAGGTGGAGGGGTGGTCATTCCTTTAAGAACAAGTTGTAAAATAAGGTGGAACTCAGCTTTTAGCTACTGTGAGGACAATGTCATAAAAATGCTTAATCTTATCCACATCGCTTCCCACATAAAGAAACCCTGCCTTTACCTGTCGACAGATGCTGAAAATATATTTGACTGAGTCAGTTGGCAATACTGCATCAGTCTAGGCCCCAACTTTCTCCAGTGAATAAGAGAAATCTAGTATACTCTCACTGCAGTAGTTAAGGTCAATGCCCCCTCTCCCTATTTATCATCTTTGGAACTATTTCTTTACAGCGTGAGAGCTGACCCAAATATCCAAGGCTTGTTAATTTGAGACAAACAACCCAAGATCTCTGCATACAGAGAGAACTTTCCATTTTCCCTTACCTCCCCACACACCTCTCTCCCTAATCTCCTGAGAGAACTTGACACTTACAGTGACCTTGCCTCCAATCTAACTTTCACTGTGCATAAAAAGGGATTAAATATCTTGGAACATTTATTTCCACCAACCTAAAAGACACTTTCACCCTGAAATTTTTTCTACTCTTCCACAAAACTCCACAAATTCTACACAAGTGAGGTACAGGCCTCTTTTCGTGGTTTGGCCATCGTAATATTCTTAACATTTATATTCTCTCAAAGCTTCTTTACCTGTTCACGTCACTACCAATCTCCATCCCCACATGGTTCCTGAAATCAGTTAATTCCACCTTGTACAAACTTCTATGGGCTCAAAAACCCCAGAAAAACAAAATTAGTATTCTCTCTTTTTACAAGGAATGTGGCGGTGTGGCCTTCCCTGATATCCTAAAATGCCACCCACTTGACCAAACTGTTGGACTGGCACAAACATGAAGGCTTGAAAACTTTTGCCTCCATAGAAAAAGCATCCATGCCCTACCTCCTTCATCTTAAAATACACTCTACTATTGGCTCCACCCTCAAATGTTGTGCATCTGCCTTGTAAAAATATATACTTTTCCTAGCTCCATCTCCTCTCTATCCAGTCTTAGGTAATCCTGCCTTCCCTGATGGCAAACTCAGGTCCTTTTCATGATCTCATTGAGAGGAATATGTCCCAGGACTCTCAGTTCACAACACATGAAGGATGGCTTTCCCTTAATGCCCACAAGGGCTGATGGTTTATTCAGTTTAGGTGTTTGGAGAACCTTGCAACTACTCTATCTTCTCCTCTCATTACCTACAGTACTTATGGCGACCCTAAGAGTCCACTTGCTGCCTTTGGGAGTCGATGTACGGAAAAATACCCATTCAGACACTCTCTTTCAATTATGTACTCTCTGGACTCCCAGCCTCTAGAACAGCCCTCAAAATTTCCACTCGCCTGCTAGCATTTGGCGAGTGGATATAAGATCAGAGCGAGTGTGGAGCCCGTAGTGAAGGATACCGGTGATGTGGGCGTATAGGAGGATCCAGCAGGCAGTCAGTGTGCTAGGATTGGAGTCTACAATCTCCGATCACTGTGATCACTATGTGACCACTCTCCACACAATAAGATTTAATCGGCGTGTCAGTGGGGGTGACGTATGGGAGCTGTAAGGGCCTGCGGTGACCTATAGGAGAGGCATATAGCACAGAGGGGCGGGGCAGCGTGCCGTCCCATGTGCGTGCAATGCTGAGCGGAGTCTGCACAGAGCTCCTCTGGATCGGATTGGCTGTTCCAGTGTACTAGATGCGGGTCACCTTCTCTGTGATCTGGGTGATGTCCTCTTGTAGGTGGCTCACCTGTTTGGGATCAAAGTGCCCCCCCGCTGAGCTCTGGAGATGTGAAGAAGAGTGCTGAGTGCATGGGAGCACTGTTATCATTCCTGCGGGGACTGTGACAGCTGGAAAACCTTCTGCATAAAGAGCCGCATTCCTGCTGCTCATCTCTGATCAGCTGATTGATTGCCAAGTCCTTCTAGAAGGGGATCCATCCTCCCACCCACACATGCCTCCAACGGTCTCCTGATGTAAACTTCTCAACCAGTAGTGGAAATGACAATAAGGGCCCCTTATATTTGTCAGGGAAGGTTCCCCCCGCTGGTGTTACTGCCTGTTATTTGGCGTGCAGTACTGTGGCCCACCACCAGGTGTCTCCCGGCAGTCTTGGACTGCCACGGGAGCCCTCCCTTGGTGGTATTATGTGATCCTTGGGCTGCAGTACTGGCGTCCACCAGCAGGGCGTTCTTGGCAGTATGGAGCATACAGCCCTTCCTGCGTTCAGGTGTGACCTGAATGCAATCAGCACGCCTCTATAAATACCCGGCGTGTGTAATCACTCCTCGCCCTGGTATCGTCATACCTCCTGGACCTGAGCTTGCATTTGACCCAGATTTCTGGACCTGATCCTGATCCTGATCCTTGATTCCTGCCTGGACTTGGCCTCCCTGTGTCCTGATTCCTGTCCCCATCCTTACCCATCTACTGACCTCCCATGTGTATGACCTTGGCTTGGCTCGTTTATGAATACGGTATTCCCCTTTATTTGTACATACTGTTTGTCGTTTTATTGTGCACTGGTGGTTCACACATTTGTAAATAAACACCTTTCATTTCACTACTCACCTTGTTTGGTTCCTCTGTGCGGTCACACAGTCTGATCTACCAGCATTCCTGACAGTATACCAGGGCCATCCCTTGATCAGACGTGATTGCTTTGAGGAATCATACTGGTGTAGTGTGTGGCTCTAAAGATGGATTTCAATGAAATCATTTACTATTCTCTGCTGGCAGAGGAGGATGAGGAGTATTGTCGCCAGGTTTTTGAGGGATGGACAAGTGACCAGCTGATGGAAGCCATCCGATCAGCCCATTCCATGGTGGATCAGGGTTATATGTCTTATGATGATGTTCAGGCATTAATTCGGTTGTGTGTAAAGCCAGCTCTGTCATTTATTCCTGATGGCAGTGACGGTTTCTCTCCCCCCTTCAGTCATGACCAAGTTGAATCCCTGGTGTGGTTATTAGAGGATGATCCGGCGTCTTTTGATGAGCATTATTCCTCCTGTCCCCAGCAAAAGTTGTCTGAGTGCATTTGTTCTGTGCAGTCTCTGATTAGGCAAGGTGTGTGTGAACCTGCTTTTGTTCAGCCTGTGCTGCAGGCATGGTCAGATCTCCTGATTTCTGCCAAACCACCTGTTTCCAGCCCTGCCATTAACAACTCACATTCCCAAAGATCCATCTGTCCATCACCAATGGCAACCCCAGTCGAAGCTCAGTATACACTGCTTCCCACCAGATGCCAATATCCAGTCTCTGCTCCCTGTACCTATCCTGCATACAACCCACCTGTCTCTTCTCAGCCGCCTACTAACCCACAAAAACTTCCTCCAGCTACTGTTCCCTCTACTCTGCCATATCCCAATCCTCCTTTCCAGTCCGCTGCACCCCTTACCTACAGAGCTTCTGTGGCTAAGCCCAAGAAAAAACGAAAGTTTTTCCCAACCAAGATGATCCTGCCAGTAACCCAACCTGTCTCCACACCAACCAACCTGCTCCAGTCTGCTTGCATGCCAGCTGAACCTGATTCTGCCAAACCTCTACCTGCTATGCGGCCAGTTTGCCAGCCTGATCCTGTATGCCAGCCTGAAGTTCCTGTGCCAGTTTGCCAGCCTGAAGTTGCTGTGCCAGTTTGCCAGCCTGAAGTTGCTGTGCCAGTTTGCCAGCCTGAAGTTGCTGTGCCAGTTTGCCAGCCTGAAGTTGCTGTGCCAGTTTGCCAGCCTGTTTCAGTGCCATCCGCCCTGCCTGTTTCAGTGCCATCCGCTGCCCAGTCTGAGGTGTCCCTGCCTGCTGCCCAGCTCAACGACCCGGAGCCTGCTGCCCAGCTCGACGACCCGGAGCCTGCTGCCCAGCTCGACGACCCGGAGCCTGCTGCCCAGCTCGACGACCCGGAGCCTGCTGCCCAGCTCGACGACCCGGAGCTTGCTGCCCAGCTCGACGACCCGGAGTCTGCTGCCCAGCTTGATTTGCCCCTATCTGCATCCCAGCTTGATGTACTTTTTGCCCAACCTAAGATTTTTGTACCCGCTGCCCAGCTTGAGCTGCACTTTGCCCTGTTAAAAGTCATGGACTTTCATCAGGCCCAACCTGATGTGACTTTATCTGCTGCCCAGCTTGACACCAGGGACTTCCCCCAGCAACATCTAATTGGAGCGTCCGGAGGCCGCTCCTTTGAGGGGGGGTACTGTCAGGGAAGGTTCCCCCCGCTGGTGTTACTGCCTGGTATTTGGCGTGCAGTACTGTGGCCCACCACCAGGTGTCTCCCGGCAGTCTTGGACTGCCAGGGGAGCTCTCCCCTGGTGGTATTATGTGATCCTTGGGCTGCAGTACTGGCGTCCACCAGCGGGGCGTTCTTGGCAGTATGGAGCATACAGCCCTTCCTGCGTTCAGGTGTGACCTGAATGCAATCAGCACGCCTCTATAAATACCCGGCGTGTGTAATCACTCCTCGCCCTGGTATCGTCATACCTCCTGGACCTGAGCTTGTATTTGACCCTGATTTCTGGACCTGATCCTGATCCTGATCCTTGATTCCTGCCTGGACTTGGCCTCCCTGTGTCCTGATTCCTGTCCCCATCCTTACCCATCTACTGACCTCCCATGTGTATGACCTTGGCTTGGCTCGTTTATGAATACGGTATTCCCCTTTATTTGTACATACTGTTTGTCGTTTTATTGTGCACTGGTGGTTCACACATTTGTAAATAAACACCTTTCATTTCACTACTCACCTTGTTTGGTTCCTCTGTGCGGTCACACAGTCTGATCTACCAGCATTCCTGACAATATTGCTCTGGAGGTGATCATCGCAGTCCTGTCCATTGTGAGGAATGCCCTGGTCTGCTGGGCTGTGGTCATCAACAGAACTCTAAAGAATGGCACCAATTATGTCCTGATATTGTTGTCGGTGGCTGATATAAAGGTGGGCCTGCTCGCCTTTCTGTTCACCATCAGCTTTAAGACTGATTTCCACAGATGCCTGCTCTTGGCCTGCCTTGTTCTGGTTCTGACCCAAAGCTCCATCTTTGATTTGACTATAGACGGGTACCTGGCCATCAAGACCCCTCTCAGGTCGGTGAATTGTGGAGGCGCCCAGATGGGGTAGCTTTTTACTTTACATGGCAGTAATGATGTGTACAGTGCCTATAGTAGGCAATCATATTTTACCCTTATTTTATTTATCATAGTCAGATCCATGAAATATGATTGCCAATTGCTGGTATTGGTTATTTTTTTTTTTTTTTCCTTATTCAGTGTAATAATTAAAAAAATAAAATAACCAATACCAGCAATCGGCAATCATATTTTATTGACCTGGCTGTGATAAATAAAATATGATCTTTTACAAGGGCATGTTTAGGGGTGGGGTTGGGCGGGGCAACTGGTGGCGAGTAACTCTTAAGGCCTGGCGAGTAGCTCAGGACTTGACATTTTAAGCCCTGCTCTAGAAGATGTAATTTCTCCCTTCTGGGACTTAAATATCACCCCCCCCCCCCAACAAAAACACAGATTCCTTTATTTCATCCTAAAATTTTCTATATGCACCTGATTTCAGGAAATTTACTTCAGATTGGGCTCTAGGTGGTACAGGACACCAACTGTGCTGCATTAACATTTTCCTGATTCACCAGACATATGTTGGAGGTGCTGGAAGAAGAAGGGCTTGATTCTCTATTTGTTCTGGTCCTTCCCCTACTGAGGACCTTCTGGACAGAGGTTAGGTGAATCTCCAAAATATTCACAGACTTCCCTTTCCCACATTATGTAGCCCTTTTCCTGCTACACCACTCTTTAACACCTCAAAAATATATAAGAGGTTAGTGCTCCGTGATCTCCTGAACATGGCCAAAGACTCTATCCCGCTAGAGTGGTAGGACTCCTAGCCCTACTCTATCCCCATGCGGCTACAAAAAGAATAAACCATATGGAAGATCTTGTTCTCTCAACAGAAAATAAGTATCACACGTAAAAGAAAACCTGGTTCCATTGGAACGCCTTTGGATTCCCGGAGGAAGGTAAAACGCTTCTGGCGAGTGACCCCTTATTCCTAAAATGTCTCCTCTTTAAGACTTACCCTTTTTTTCTTCTTTATACTTTCCTTCCCCTCCTCTTCCTTTCTTCTGGCCTCGCTTTCCCTTAAGTTCACATAAAAAATATTAACAGGACATGGATTGCACAGAGCTGCCTACCCGTGTTTGTTTAGTTAATCTTGTCCTCCTAAGCTATCTAGAGCTGAGAAGATCTTCTTATCCAATTTCAATGCCTCGTTGACTTGCTACAATGCTTTATCTTTAAAAACTTGCAACTCTTTTTGCATCAATATCTTTACAGTTTTATTGTACGAACCTATCACTGTTCCTAAATAGAGTTAAAAAAAATTAAATAAAATGAGGGGTGCCTTTACTGAACTACTTTTGAAATGCTAGTTGTCTGCTGGCTAGTTGGCTGTTTCTAGCTTCACTGTTTATGGGTCTTTGATCTGAAACAACATAACATTTTGTGTAGAGTAGATCAGAAACAGCAGCCTGCATTTAAATCTCATGTTAGGTTTTCGTTAAGATGAGAGATCCAGCAGGAGCTGACATTTTATCCTACTTCAGACCTACTAATGCCTTGTACACACGGTCAGAATTTCCAACAACAACAAATGTTCGATGTGTAGGCTCCATCGGACATTTGCTGTCGGAATTTCCGACAACAAATGTTTGAGAGCTGGTTCTCAATTTTTCCGACAACAAAAGTTTTTGTCGGAAATTTTGACCGTCTGTACACAATTCAACGCACAAAAATTCTGCGCATTGAACTTTATTTTTCTCGGCTCATCGTATCGTTGTACGTCAGTGCGTTCTTGACGTTCGCAATTTCCGACAACATTTGTGAGACCGTGTGTATGCAAGACAAGTTAGAGCGAACATCCGTGGAAAAAAATCTACGGTTTTGATGTCGGAATGTCTAATCGTGTGTACGAGACATTAGCTGTGATATAGACAGAAAAAAACAGCGCAAATTGAGCAAAAAAGTGATGAAAATAAGTGGTGAAAACGTGATCAATAAATAAACTTAATGTGTAAAGTGAACAGTCAAGCCAAACAATGATTGGCTACAATCCACCGTAAAGTCCCAATATTGAAGCCAAAAATAGTTGATTTCAGTGATCTCCCAGGTGCACATTAATCCACAGCATCCAAGAAGAGGTCATAGTAGAAATGCCTCCACCACAATCACACACTGCCTCTTACCAAAGAGCTGTGATCTCTTAATTACAGGAGATCGGGAATGGCATGTAGTAATGATATCCTCAAAGATGTCTTCACAGAGGGACAATCGCAGTAATGGGTGCCTTAAGCAGTATACCAGTGCGGGATGTACCATAAAAGGAGAGGAGAACTCGCATAGCAAAAAATCCTCAGGGTTTAAAAAATACCAAAAAGGTGTGCACTTACATCAATACAGCAAATGCAGACATAAAATCATCAAGAATCGAACCGGCCGGCTCCTCGATCATGCAGCCCGTATCTTCCGGGTCTGATCAATTGACACGGTGATGTCAGAAAGTCGCCTCCCAACGTTTCGTCTCAATGGGGACGTGGTCACGGGATACAGGCGGTGTCCTGAATCACTGCACTTATACTCAAACATTATGGTGCAGCCTCACTGTGAGTCCCGGAACGGTCGCACCAGCACCATTTTAACTGATGGAAACAGGATTCCCCACTGATTGCAATGACGCAACCAAGAGGACAAAGAGAAACATCAATAGTCTGTAATGGACATCCATAGTTCTATAACATCACAATACACAGCTGCATCGGGTGCATAGGTATAAATTAATAAACTAAGAAATATCAAATTGTCAGCAACATAAACAATATATTATAATTGAACACAAATAAAAATGTAAAAAATATAGGAGGTATGGCATATCATATTTAAAAACAACCAACCTGTATCAGCATGATACAGCATGAAATATATTCGCCCATATAGATCTGCTGATTGAACCTAATATTTTTTTCCCAATGGAAAAAACTTCCATCAGGAATGGCTTCGGCCATTATCAACCGCAGCCAGAAGCAAGAGAGGGGAGGTAAAACCAATAATAAATGATTTCATCTGCCTTCCCCCTTACCATCCACAAAAGAAGCAAAAATAACTGACTGACAGCCAAATTGCCATATGATGATATCTTGTGAAAACTTTCATAAAATTAATGGTATACCGGCCAAACCGGACTTACATCGAGTTCACATACCTTAACAGTGCTGACTCATAAATGTATACTGTTGGGTAGTATTAGAAGGCCGAATAAAAGGGAGAAACAACAAATATGCCAAGCAATGTCATCAATAAATTATTGAATAAACAAATGATTAAATAATAAAAAAGGGATATGAATAGCCCCTAGGAATTATCAATAAAACAATTGATATCGACATCAATATTTAAGCCAAAGGGTGTATAGCACTTGAGTTTATGCACCCATGCCATTTCTAATTTGGAAATGCTTTTCACTAAACTACTACCCCTCCAATAGGGGCTGAATTTGACGATACCTAAAAATATAGTATTAGTCGGATCCCTATTGTGTACGGCTAAATAGTGCTTTGACACACAGTGTTTAGTATAACCTCTCCTAATGTTGTTAATATGCTCGTTCAAGCGTACCTGCAGTGGGCGCTTGGTTCTGCCCACATATTGTAGGCCGCACGGGCACTGGAGCAAATAGACAACTCCGATTGTGGAACAAGTAATGAATGGCTCAATGGAATAGCTCTTTGAAGTGCAAACAGAGCTGAACCTATGTGGTTCTTCTAGCTCTACACCCATTCAGAGAGCAAACCTGGCATCTCCTGCATTGATAATACCCAGTTAAACCAGAAAAAAACATAGAACCAATACTGGGGGGATTGAGTATATTAGGGGCTAGTTTATCCTTCAAAGAGGGAACTCCCCCAAATACAACCTGAGGTTTATCTGGTAAAATGTTACCAAGAACTTTGTAATTTTTAAGAATATGTCAGTGCTTATTAACTATGGGCTAGATTCACGTAGGACTTACGCCAACGTATCTAGAAATACGCTGCGTAAGTCAAAATGTGCGCCGTCAGAACTAGTTACGCCTGAAACTAGGCTTCTTCGGACCACCGTAAGTTTTATACGCTGGCGTATCGTGGGCGCATAATTACGCTGGGGGCATCTTGCGCCCCCATTTGATTTCCTATTTAAATATGCAAATGAGGGAAATACGGCGATTCACGAGCGTACATGCGCCCGACGCAGGCTACGCGCGGTGCGCGTAAGTTGTACGTCCGGCCTAAAGCTATCCCTCATAAAGCAGGGGTAACTCAGCAACAGACATGCACAGGTCAGCTGGAGAGCAGCTACAGCAGCACCGTTACGAACGAGCTGAGCAACCCCACTTGCAGCACAACACATCTGTATGCCAACATGCCAGGGGCAGCCATGGTCATAGCACTACTACTGTGTCCACCGTCATGTAGGAGGGCACGGGAGAGGATATACCAAACGCGCTTGAACATCTTTGGCATGGGTGATTCGGAGGTGTTTCGCATCTTCGGATTCAGGCCTGCTGCCATCCTGGAATTAGCAACCACGCTGCATGATGACATCACCAGCAAGACACATCGCGCACATGCAGTGGAACCACTGGTCAAGGTACTGGCAACACTGCATTTCCTCGCCAGTGGATCTTTTCAGCGTACAAGTGGAGTAGTGGCTGGGATGTCACAACCCACCATGAGCAGATGAGTGCACCAGGTTGTCCCCGCAATCCTCACACGCATGTCCCACCACTTCATCAAACCCACCCATGAGCATCTGCGGCAAAAGGCAATGCATGATTTCTACCAAATTGCAGGATTCCCACGCACCGTGGGGGCCATTGATTGCACACATGTGGCACTATGGCCCCCCCGTGCCACAGAGCACATATACCGTAATCGTAAGCAGTGGCATTCCATCAACGTACAGATGATAGCCGATGCCCAATGCCTCATATGGCATGTCCATGCCAAACACCCCGGGGCCTGCCACGACAGCTACATATACCGTCAATGCAACATCTCCACAGAATTTGAACAGAACGTGTACAGGAACAGCTGACTGGTTGGTGAGTGACATGGGAGTCAGGCATGACTGTCCGACCCCATGATGCACACATCACGAGGGGCACATGCACGACTAACATCCTCCTGTCTTTTCCCTTCCAGGTGACTCGGCATATGCACTTGGGCCCCATCTCATGACTCCATACCGGGATCCCCAAACCAGAGGAGAGAGAAATTACAATGCTGCACACATACGTACCCGTGCAGTGGTGGAACGCACATTTGTCATTCTGAAGTCCCGTTTCCGATGCCTGGATACATCTGGGGGGGCCCTGTTGTATTTCCCAAACTTTGTGTGCCAGATCATCGGTGCATGTTGCGTGCTGCACAACTACGCCATGAGAAAGGGCCTGGAGATTGACATACGTGATGACCTGACCCCCCAGCCACACAGTCCCCCCCTGAACAAGGCTACCCCGTCTGCTGAGGGAACAGCAGTCAGGAGTTGCCTCGTGGAATGCATCTTTGCACGTTAAACACACACATTCATCATGGCACAAGGAGAATGCACGCATGCACACCACTGTCCCTAGCTCACACACACCACATCCACATCACATTGGTTTAGCCCAAGTCCACATTGCAGGACTTGGGAGCAGCAACGCCACGCCAAGGCACCAAGAATGTTGCTGTCCATTCATACCACATTCACACGGTCGTGGGGATAACTTCTCCCCGACGACCCAGGGTGACACCCCTTGCTGGCAGGAATGTCACCCTCACATTCACACACCAGTCACACTGTAGCCTGTGCAGGAACTACAAAAAAAGAAAAGGGTTCATGCCATTGGCAGCCATGGCATGCTCTTATATGAGGACGGCACATCCTTCTGTGCACGTCACAAACAAAACAAAAACTCAGATTCTGAGCAAAGAAATGAAAAAGCTCTAACTCTAAGCATAATCAACAAAAAAAGAGCACTCATCTGCTCTGTCGTGGGCCAAGCCTGGTGCCACGGTTGCCACGGCTCTGGCTCCTCAGTTGTCTGAAGGAAGCCTCGGCTGAGGGGGGGGGGTGGGGCATCAGGAGGAGCATCATCCCCTGCTCTGTCACTCCTTGCAGGTGGTGGCTGCCTGCCCTCCATAGCAATGGTGAGGCGGGTGAGCACCGCATTAGTTTGAGCCAGCATCCTCAGCTGCCGGGTGGTGTTGTGGTGCTGGTGCCGCCTGGTCTGCCTCCCCTCCATCTCCACAGCAGCAGTGTTGGCCTCTAATTCACTGCCAACCTCCTCACCTCCGCCGTGAGGACTGCTGTTGTGGCCTCCTGCTCCCCATGCAGGTCACCATCGCAACGCAGTTTCCGCTCACATCCTGCAGGCTGTCAGAGATGTTGCTGCTCTGATCAGCCTGCTGGGTGAGGGACTGCTTCACAGCCAATGTGCAGGCAGCCTGGGACTTGGCCGAGGAGCCCAGGTGCAACAGGCGCTACACAGCGCAGGTCACCCACGGTAGCACCGATATGGCGGGTCTGCCGGGCCTGCTCCCTGTGCAGCCCTTCTTGGAGGGCTCCGGGTACACCCCTGGTCTTCCGTAGAGCCTTCCTGGGGTAGACATGGAGGGGGTAGACCTGATGGGCGGGGAGGTGGCTGAGGGTCCAGGGATGGTGGAAGCCTCCTCATAATAGACACAGTCCTCCTGGTGGAGATCCACTGACTCTGGCTAGGCTAGCTGAAGTAGCTGGAGTCGCTGAAGGTGTTTTACCCTGGTTCTCCTCCTTCTTGGAAAACCGATCACAAATAGTGAAACTGGGGTCTTTCACTTCTGAAAAACGTACGGTGTCATGCGGAGTCCCTCAGGGATCTCCCTTATCGCCCGTATTGTTTAATATCTATCTTCGCCCTCTCTTTGAAATCATCAGTAACCAGAAGTTACTTTACCACTCCTATGCAGACGACACACAACTGTATTTCCGCAGAACTTTTCCTGTTTCACGCTAACCGGAAAAATCACCCCGCGTCAACATGGACTCCCCCACCCATTCTGGGTAAAACTATCACCCCTAGCACCAAAGTCAAAAGTCTCTGAGTAATTTTCGATACCTTCATGACAATGGATGCACAAATAGGGTCAGTGGTCAGCGGATCCCACCATCTGCTGCGCCTACTACGCAGACTCACGCCCTTTATCCTGAAAGAGGACATTGCAGTCGTGGTGGGAACAATCATCAATTCCAGACTCGACTACGCAAATGCCCTCTATCTAGGACTCCCCAAATACCAAATCACTCGTCTGCAAGTCGTTCAAAATACGGCCACTCGACTAGTGACTGGGAAAAAAACATGGGAATCAATCTCACCTTCACTGAGATCCCTTCATTGGTTTCCAGTAAAAGACAGAATCACTTTCAAGGCACTCTGTTTAATACATAAGTGTATTCAAGGCAACGCCCCCCAATATCTATGCGAAAAAATAAAAGCCCATAACCCCAATCGCATTCTGCGATCCACCAATCAAAACCTACTCCAGATACCCAAAGCCAGATACAAGTCCAAAGGAGATCGAAGATTTGCAGTCCAAGGACCCCGCCTGTGGAATGCACTACCAACCACCATCCGACTGGAGTCGGACCACTTGGTCTTCAGGAGAAAGATTAAAACCCATCTCTTCTGAGGTCAAGGGGTTCCTTACCCATGAAATGGATACAGCGCCCAGAGGCGATTCAGTTTGCATGTGTTGCGCTTTACAAGTCTCTCACTCACTCACTCACTCACTTGGCTTTCCAGGGGGTCAGACTGAGCCACAGGATGTTCCGGGATGGCATGTGTCGAACAACGGCCGACGACGGCCCAGCTCCCTCCAGCACATCTGTGGATGACACAAAACATTCACATGTTGGTGGACCCACACACTTGTCAGATGTTCCCTTTCACCCCCTCACATGCTACACACCGAATGGAGGATAAAACACACTTACCTGTCCTGAGGTGCAGATCAGTGGAGTCATAGCCCTCAATGCCCTCCACCTGCTCCTGCGAAAGACACTTGGCGACAATCTCCTCCTCAGGTGTCAACCGCAGAGATGAGGCTGGTCCTCCTCCTGTGCCCCTGGCATGCTTCCTCATAAGTGCCAGCTTATCCCGGACCCGACGTCTCATGTCATTGATCTTCTTCTGGGTGTCATCAGGCTTCCGGGTCTCATTGCCAATGGCATTTACATCGAGGGTGATCTTAGCCAGAATCTCCCTCTTCTGTGCCTTGCTGGTATTACCACTGTGGGCACCATGCAGGTATGCATCATATTTGGTTATTGCCGCCAACAAGATAGCCCTCTCCTCAGGATTGAAGTTTCTCTTCCTCTTATCCTTGCCCACTTTAAGAGGTGCCATCGCTCTTCAAAAGTACCTTGATTCAGGGGGGGAAACAAGCAAACGGATGTACTTTTGCGCCGGACGGGCGTATGGCTGGGCGTATTTATGCGCTCGGCATAAGCCAGGAAGTTGCGCCGGCATAGTTGTGAGCATGCGCACACGTGTGCGGTCAGACTTCCGCTTCAGTGCGCATGCTCCGTTCATGATACGCCGGGCGTACATCACTGCTCCACGTCCGGACCATCATTTGCATGGGGTCACACCCACTTCCTCCTACGCTGGGTTACGCCATTGAAATCTAAGCCACGCCGACGCAGCGTGGGGAGCACTGGCTTACAGAATTGCCTCTCTGCGCAACATCGACGTAGCGTATATTCGATACGCTACGCCCGCCTAACGATGCGCCCAGGTATGTGAATCTAGCCCTATGTATTTAACACTGGCATGCTGACAAGAGTAGTTGGTAACAAATGGACTCCGCAAGGTATTGTCTCTCCCTCGGTCTGTTTTTTCTCTCAACAGGTCAGCTCTATCCGTATTATTAACCAACTCAAGGGTGTTAGACAAACTATCAGTAGTATATCCCTTTTCCACAAATCTTTGTGTCAAGACCTTGGCTTGTTCAACGAAAGTTGCTTGTTCAGTACAATTCTGTTTTAAACTGAGATATTGGCTCCTTAGCTGTGATATGCTGATTAGGTAGACTGGCCACATACAGGAGGTAGTTATTCAAGTACCAATCAGAGGGAGACACGCAGAAACCATAAAAATACATATTTATAAGGGCTGACATCTTCTAAAATTATAACAGTTACATATTATGTGGTCATTTCAGATACAAATGCCTCTTAGCAGTGTTCTTTAGAAGTAAATCATTGATTGCATAACTTCTTTCTTGTGTTTGTCACAAACCACCAAGGTTACAGAGACGACAGTTAATGTTCTTTTATTTCAGTGGATGATGAACATGCTGTACTATCAAGCAATGTGTATCATTATACGGTGTATATCTGCCAGTAATTCTACTAGGCTCTCGTGTTAGAAAGTGTTACAAAAAAGAAGCAATTTGCAGTCACAAAGAATTAATGTCACCACTACTTGTGCTACCTAGAAAAAAGAAAACTCAAATACTCTTCTGTTCATTTATTGTAAAATAACTCTATTGCTTTGGCATATTGAGGTTAGCTGAAATTATTTCCACAACAGTAGAGAAAAAGAAAGGTATGGGTATTGCAAAGGAGAACTCCCAGGAGCATACACAAATCACCAGTAATTATATAAATATTATAAACTACACATATTTTTAGCATTAGCTCTAGAGATACTTTTTATTAGAAAATGTTTCCACTTTACAGTGAGAGTTATTTAGTTCCCTCTTGAACAACTAAATAAGATTAAAGTGCATCTGTGTGTGGTGCGGAGAAGGGTTAGACCCTCTGTCTAATTTGTATTGCTGTCTGTGTCCCTACTAGGGAGATATTCTGCAATGTGTTTCCTGATGACTATTGTCACCAAAACAGAAAGTAAGGGAAAAGCCAACATTTTAGAATTACCACAAAAAAAAGTGCATACAAGGAAGGATCTTCAGACCAAACGATTAAAAAGTCCAATTTAGTTTATTGGTATTGTGCTAAAAGACAGCCAATGCATTTTGGAAGTCAATGGAGCTCCCCCTTTACCAGGGCTACAACAAAACATATTACAGTAAAACCTTGATTTGAGAGTAACTTGGTTTGAGAGCGTTTTGCAAGACAAGCAAAATTTTGTAACCGCTTAAAGATCAGCGCACGACTATATACGTTGGCACGGCTGGGCAGATGGATGTACCCGTACGTCTCCTTTAAGATGCGGCATTGTGGGCGCACGCAGGTCCATGGGGATACCCGCGATCGTCTCACAGAGAGGAAGAATGGGGAAATGCTAATGTAAACAAGCATTTCCCCATTCTTACTAGTGACAGGACACTGATCACAGCTCCCTGTAATCGGGAGTGGTGATCAGTGTCATGTCACACACAGCCCATCCCCCCTACAGTTAGAAGCACTCCCTAGGACACACTTAACCCCTTCAGCGCCCCTACCGGTTAACCCCTTCACTGCCAGTGTAATTGTTACAGTAATCAGTGCATTTTTATAGCACTGATTGCTGTATCAAAGACAATGGTCCCCAAATGGCGTCAAAAGTGTCCGACTTTGACGCAGTCGCGATAAAAGTAGCTAATCGCCGCCATTTACTAGTAAAAATAAATATTAATAAAAATGCCATAACTCTATCCCCTATCAATCTATCTACGGGACCAGTGCATTAGGAGTTTGAGTAACATCATGAATTACCATTCAGCTTCTAAGCTCCAAGACGAGTGTCAGTAGACACCCATCTGTCTTTTAGTTGCTCGAATAATTATTCTTAAACACTGGAACACTGTGTTTCTCACCATCACTGAAGTTAGGCGAGACCTCAAATTTCTGCTTTTTAGGGAAAAGTTGGACATTCTTACTCCATAAAAATATCTCTACCAAATGATTTGAAACTTAGTGGCAATCTTTCATTAACACAAGTCTTACGACTTCAGAGCAGTCCTCTTTGCTGATCCCTTTTTACTCATGTAGTCGGTTATAATAATATTTATTTCTTCAACAACTGTTATTTCTTGATCTTTTGTTACTACCCTCTCTGAAAAAAACTCCTCTATCCTGGACCACAAGTGTTGATTCCCAACGTCCACCTACCTACCAGATAGGTCAAGTTTCTAGATTTCAATTATGGTTAGATTGTTTCTTACTGTTTGGTTTAACCACTAGGGGTCCGCGCTATAGCCGAATGACGGCCACAGCGCGGACCCCATTTGCTGGGAGGCTGTCAATAGACGTCCTCCCCTTTGCATGCTCTTCACACGCCCCTGCAGGGCGCGCGTGGCGCGTGCTCTGATCACCCGAGTCACTGAGACTCGAGTGATCACAGATCCGAGTAAGGGGACGATCCCGGCCCCTTACCACATGATCAGCTGTCAGCCAATGACAGCTGATCACGTGGTGTAAACAAAGCTCGGTAATTGTTTTTTTTCAGCGTGAGGAGAAAAAAAAGTTGATTACCGGCTAAGGCCGCGTACAGACGAGCATACATGTACGATGAAACCGGTCCGCCGGACCGTTTTCTCCGTACATGTATGCCCGGGGATTTCTGTATGGTGGCTGTACTCACCATCATACAGAAATCTGCGCGTAAACAATACGCGGGGCGTGTCCGCGCCGATGACACGGCGACGTGGGCGGCCCTGCCAGTTAAATGCTTCCACGCATGCGTCAAAGTCATTCGACGCATGCGAGGGATGGCAGGCGCTCGGACATGTACGGTAGGTCTGTACAGACGACCAAACATGTCCGAGGGGACAGGATTCCAGCAGGCTGTTTTAAAACAAGTCCGGAAATATTTGCCCGCTGGGAAAAGGCCCGGCGGGCAAATGTTTGCTGGAATCCTGCCCGCTCGGGCCTACACACGACCGAACATGTCTGCTGAAACTGGTCCGCGGACCAGTTTCAGCAGACATGTTCGGTCGTCTGTACGAGGCCTTAGGTGCAAGGGACATTGGTCCCGAACAAGAAGAAGAAGGCACATCTGCCTCATCTGTGCCAATATGTACCCCCTGTCAGTGCCACCTGCCAGGGCCATATGCTAGTGTCCACAGTGCGTACCAGTGCCACCTATCAATGCCGACATGTGCCACCTATCAATGCCCACCATTGGTGCCAATCAGAGCCTCATCAGTACCACCTAGCAGTGCTGCCTATCAGTGTAACCTACCAGTGCTCATGAGTGCCCATTATTGCCTCCCATCAGTGGAAGAAGAAGAAGAAAGAAGAAAGAAGAAGAAGAAGATAAAAAAACACATAGGTGATCAAATACCAACCAAAGAAAACTCTATTTGTGGGGAAAAATTTGTTTGGGTACAATGTCGCACGACTGCGCAATTGTCAATTAAAGAAACGCAGTGCTGTATCGCAAAAAATAGCCGGTCATTAAGGGGGGAAATCCTTCCAGGCATGTAGGCCCGGATTCACATACATCGGCGCATATTTATGCCGGCAAAGCGTATCGAATATACGCTACGCCGACGCAGCGCAGAGAGGCAAGCACAGTATTCACAAAGCACTCGCTCCCACTCGCTCTCAAATCTACACTGGGTTTCCTCTGCGTAAGCCAGCGTAGGTGGAAGTGGGCGTGAGCCATGCTAATGAGGCGTGACCCCATGCAAATGATGGGCCAAGCGCCATAGAAGTACTTAAAATGAACGGCGCATGTGCCGTCCTGTGGCCACATCCCAGTGCGCATGCTCAGAATCACGTCGAAACATCAGCCGAAGATACGTCGAATCACTGCCTATGACGTGAACGTAACCTACGCCTAGCCATATTCACGTACTACGTAAACAACGTAAAATACGACGGCTCTGTTCCCTGGTCCATACATTTGCATGAGTTGCCCCTCCTATATGGGGAATAACTTTACGCCGGACTTACGACTTACGCAAACCGCATATATTATGCGCCGGGCGCAACTACGTTCGTGAATCGGCGTATCTCCCTAATTTGCATATGTGTATAGAAAATCAATGGGAGCGGAAAATGTGCCCAGCATAAATATGCGCCCACGATACGACGGCGTAGGCAAGTTACGTCGGTCGTAGAAAGCCTATTTTTAGGCGTATCTCAGATTGTGGGCACGGCGCACAGATACGACGGCGCATAGTTACACTTACGCAGCGTATCTCGAGATACGTCAGCGTAAGTGCTTTGTGAATCCAGGCCTAAGTGCTTAATTTGGAACCTTCTACATGGCACTCATTAAAAATAAAAAATACATCAGTAGTTACACTGAGAATACAAATCTCAATAGTTGCCCGACAGAAGCAGATGAGACAAATCCTTTTCGTTAACCCGAAGGGGGGGGGCTTCATTTTAATACCGCATCCATTATCTTATTATATTCCCTTTTATCTAAAGCAACTTTCAGAATTTCTGTGAACTTTTTGTCATTGCCGCAAATAATTTTTCACACTGGTGTCTGCAGCCACACAGTATAATTTGTCATAATGACAGGTCAGGTTTTGGAGGTTGTAAATATTCTTTTAAGAATTTTAGAAGCCTAAAAAATACATGTCTTTTATTTCATAGTCATCAACTGTTGTGACATCTGTGACACCCTCCTCCTATGTGTATGTGATTGTGTAACAGGCCATTCTCTCTTGTTGAAAATGATATAGTATAAAAATAATGCCTTTCTTTATTCTAAAAGTCCAGCACAGCCTAAATCTTTTTTTTTTAAACTCAAATTTTATACTATAGACTAAGAAAGAAAAGTGTAATTAAAACCGGCATTTAGAGTGTCGACTTTTTGGAATACCTTTGACATAATACTTCTTATTTTTACGCTCTGAAATCAAAAGTAGAACTTGATAGGCGATATAGACCGTTTTATAACAGGCTCAAACCAAATACAGCACTACACAATAAAAAAGCTGAAAAATATATAAAATAATACAAATGTAGACAAGTAAACATAATAGTAAATAATTACACAACATGACATGCCAAATCGGAATTTGAGGTGGTCACATAAAGATAGAGGTAGGGTGGGATTACAATTTAGTGCAACTACAGTTAAAGCGGTACCCAAAACCAACATTTTTATATATTGTACCTTACCAATTATTAGATGTCATGGCTGCATTTGTTTTCGTTTTAGGCTTTTACATTTTCTCCTTGTGATTTGGCCAGTAACACACCTCCTGTATTAGAGTGTCCCCACTCTGGATGAAGGAGCACAAGGGGCACAGCAGACAGCAGCATTTTCAGTCCAGGGGGGAGTGTTAACCGCTTAGCGACTGCCCACTGTAGATTTACTGTGGAATGGTAGTCGCTCTGCCCCAGATAACATACCTGGTACGTGATCTGACAATTCAGAGTCTGGGGCGCATATGGGTGCCGCCGGTGACCCACTCCCGATATGATTGGACACAGCGGGAGCCAATCAGCGGGTCCGATTGATGCGTTGTCCGCTGGGACCCACCAATCGTTTGTGAGAAAGGCAGAATTGCAGTCTGACTATGTAAACAATGCAGATCGCCAGCAGGAACACAAATCTTTACATTCCCACAGTCAAAGCATCTCCCCCATAGTTAGCAATCACACCTAGGGAACACATTTAACCCTTTGATCGCCCCTGATGTTAACCCCTTCCCTGCCAGTGTCATTAGTACTGTGACAGTGCATATTTTTTAGCACTGATCACTGTATTAGTGTCACTGGTTCCCAAAAAGTGTCAAAAGTGTCAGTTTAGGTGTCTGATTTGTCCTCCGCAATATCGCAGTCCCGCTATAAGTCGCTGATCGCTGCCATTACTAGTAAAAAATAAAAATAAATAAATAAAAATATACCATAGTTTGTAGACGCTGTAAACCTGTTACGGAACCATGAACCAGACGTACAACAAGAGATAAGTGAAAATAAGAAGGCTTTATTGAAAATCAAGCTGTAAAGCAACAGTCCAAACGGATGGTGAAACCAGAGGTCAGGAACCAGAAGGGTAGTCAGACGAAGCCAGGATCAGGAACCAGCAGGGAAGTCAGACGAAGCCAGGATCAGGAACCAGCAGGGAAGTCAGACGAAGCCAGGATCAGGAACCAGCAGAGAAGTCAGACGAAGCCAGGATCAGAACCAGAAGCAGCAGCAGTCTTAGAAGCATGTGCACACAGGAGGACCAAGCAAGGAACTGAAGTCACAGACCTCCTATATATGTGAGCCAGGCATCCAGCTCCTCCCAGTGGGAAGGAGGAGCCGCAGGGTGGGAGGCTACAAGAGACCTAGAAACCAAGATGGCCGCCAGCACATGTCAAACGAAGGAGACAGGAGAGAGGTAAGACCATGACAGTACCTCCCCCTCAAGGGCCCCTCCTCCGCGGTGCAAAAAACGGTTTCTGAGGGAAGCGTGCGTGGAAGGCTCGGAGCAAGGCAGGAGCATGGACATCTGCGGAGGGAACCCAGGAACGCTCCTCTGGACCATAACCACGCCAGTGGACCAAAAACTGCACCCGACCGCGGACCAGGCGTGAGTCCAGGATATTGCTCACCTCATACTCCTCGTGATTGCCCACTTGGACCGGACGAGGCCGAGGAACCGAGGAAGTGAAGCGATTGCACACCAGTGGCTTCAACAGGGAGACATGAAACACGTTGGAGATCCGCATGCCAGGTGGAAGAGCAAGGGCATAGGCTACCGGGTTTACCCTGCGAAGCACTCGGAAGGGACCAACAAAGCGAGGAGCCAGCTTGGGAGTGGGCACTCGAAGGTTGAGGTTGCGGGTGGACAACCATACACGGTCTCCGACCTGGTAGGAAGGAGCAGGCGCTCGTCTGCGATCAGCCTGGAGTTTCTGGCGTTGCGCAGAGACCTCAAGGGACTTCTGGATCTGTACCCAAGAAGCACGTAGGACGGAAAGGTGATCCTCCACAGCTGGAATATCCTGGGGAGAGAATGCCTCCGGTAACACGGCAGGTTGGAACCCATAATTGGCCATGAAGGGAGACGTCCCAGAGGAAGAGTTCACCGCCGTGTTCCTGGCAAACTCAGCCCAAGGCAGGAGGTCAACCCAGTTGTCTTGGTGATCGGAGACATAGCAACAAAGGAATTGCTCCAAGGCCTGATTGGATCGTTCTGCGGCCCCATTGGACTGAGGGTGGTAGGCCGAGGAGAAGGAGAGATGAATCCCCAACTGGGAGCAAAAGGCGCGCCAGAACCTGGACACAAACTGACTCCCCCGATCCGACACAATCTCCTTGGGCAAACCGTGCAACCGGAAGACCTCCCTGGCAAAAATCGTGGCCAACTCTTGTGCAGAGGGTAACTTCTTGAGAGGAACACAGTGGCACATTTTGGAAAACCGATCCACAATCATGAGAATGACCGTATGGCCTCGGGATGCAGGGAGGTCCACGATGAAATCCATCCCCAGGTGTGACCATGGGCGGTCCCCGGTGGCTATGGGTTGCAGAAGGCCCAACGGAAGGTGCCGAGGGGACTTACTCTGGGCACAAACAGAGCATGCCGCTACATATGCGGCGATGTCGGAACGTAGGGAAGGCCACCAGAACAGACGTGAAACAGCCCAGGACAGCTGATTCTTTCCAGGATGCCCCGCGGTCTTGGAGTTATGGTAGGTTCGCAACAACCGAGTGCGCAACTCCTCAGGCACAAAACATCTGCCGTTGGGTCTCCCAGAGGGAGCACCAGATTGAGCCGCCAAAATCTGCTCACCCAGGGGAGAGGTCAGGCTGGTGCGAATGGCGGCCAGGATCTGATTCGGAGGTATGACCGAAGTCGGAATCGATTCCTCCCTGGACAGCTCGGAGTACTGCCGTGATAAGGCATCCGCCCTGATGTTCTTGGAACCGGGTAGGTAGGAGACCACGTAATTAAAACGTGACAGGAACAGAGCCCATCTGGCCTGACGTGGTGTCAATCTCTTGGCCTCAGAAAGGTAGGTCAGATTCTTGTGGTCCGTCAGGATGAGAACCGGAACCACCGAGCCCTCGAGCAAGTGCCTCCATTCTTTAAGGGCCTGCACGATGGCCAATAACTCCCTGTCACCAATCTGATAGTTGCATTCAGCGGGAGACAGTTTCCGGGAGTAAAACCCACAAGGAAGCAGAGGACCCTCTGGTGTTCTACGCTGAGACAGAAGAGCGCCTACTCCCGTCTCAGACGCGTCCACCTCGAGGACAAAGGGCAACCCAGGGTTGGGATGCGACAGAATCGGAGCCGACACAAAGGCGGACTTTAGGGCCTCAAAAGCTCGGATGGCCTCGAGCGGCCAGACCTGGGAATTACTGCCCTTCCTGGTCAGATCCGTGAGAGGCTTGGCCAGCATGGAAAAGTCCCTGATGAACTTCCGATAATAATTGGCGAAGCCCAAAAAGCGCTGCAGGGAACGAAGACCACTAGGCTGGGGCCACTGTAAGACAGCCGAGACCTTCTCAGGATCCATGGAGAACCCCTCAGCGGAAATGATGTAACCTAGGAAGGTTACCTGGGATCGGTGAAATTCGCATTTCTCAAGCTTACCGAACAGCTTGTTCTCTCGTAACCGTTGCAACACTCGTTTGACATCCAGAATGTGGGCCTCCATGGATTCAGAATATACCAAGATGTCATCCAAATAGACCACCACACACTGCTGCAACAGGTCACGGAAAACATCGTTGATGAATTCCTGAAAGACTGCGGGCGCATTGCACAACCCAAAGGGCATAACCAAGGATTCATAATGACCGGTCCTGGTGTTAAACGCGGTCTTCCACTCATCGCCCGCCTTGATCCTTACCAGGTTATATGCCGCCCTCAGGTCGAGTTTGGTAAAGACCGTGGCCCCTCTCAGGCGATCGAACAGCTCTGAAATCAAGGGTATCGGGTAAGCGTTCTTGATCGTGATGCGATTGAGACCCCTGTAATCGATGCAAGGCCTCAACTCACCGCCCTTCTTTTTCACAAAGAAAAATCCAGCCCCTGCCGGGGACGAGGATTTGCGAATGTGACCACGGGACAGCGCCTCCATCACGTACTCCTCCATGGCCTCATTCTCCGCAACCGACAGTGGATAGACCCTGCCGCGAGGAGGAACGGCACCAGGTTGTAACTCTATGGCACAATCATAGGGGCGGTGCGGAGGTAGGGCAACTGCGCGTACCTTATCGAATACATCCCGGTACTCCTCGTATTCAGGAGGCAACAGAGAGTCCGAGGAAGTACACAGCAACTTGACAGGCCCATGGATGCACTTAGCCCCACACTGTGGTGACCATGAGAGGATCTCGGCCGATCTCCAGGGAGCCAGGGGTACCCCAAGACCACCGAGTAGTGTGGAGACGAAATAACTTGGAAGCAGACCGACTCTCTGTGAGCGACACCAATGGCTATCCCCACTGGAAGGGTCTCATGAGTCACGTGTGACGGCTGGAGGGGTCTGCCGTCTATCGCCTCTAGAGCCAGCGGGGAACCTCGAGCCTGTAGAGGAATGGAATTGGCGGCAGCGAACTCACTATCAATGAAAAAACCACCAGCACCAGAGTCCACCAACGCCTGGGTCGTCACCGAGCCCCCCATCCAGGAGAGGACAACAGTGATCAGTGGTTTATCAACACGGGAAACCGGGGACGAGGAGACTCCACCCAAGATCTGCCCCCGACAGGATCTCAGGTGCGAGCGTTTCCCGGACGGTTCGGACATGCCAACCGAAAATGCCCACCGAGACCACAGTACATGCATCGGCCCTCGCGTCTCCGGAGTACCCTCTCCCCCTCGGACAGGCGAGCAAACCCCAGCTGCATGGGTTCACCCCCAGACAAGTCAACACCAGGAGGCGTGGGAGGAGAGGGAGGCACGGGTGGGACAGCAAAAGTAGGCGCCAAACTGTTAGGAGGCCTCCGCAGGCGCTCCTTAAAGGAAGGTCTCTCCCTGAGTCTGGTGTCAATCAAAATCAGGAAAGAAATAAGAGCCTCAAGCTCCACTGGTAGGTCCTTAGCTGCAACCTCATCCTTCAAGGCATCCGAGAGACCATGAGAGAAAGCAGCGACCAGAGCCTCATTATTCCAACCTACCTCTGCTGCCAGGGTACGAAACTCAATGGCGTATTCGGCTACGGATCGTGAACCCTGTCTGACGGACATAAGGAGCTTCGCAGCAGAGGCGGCGCGAGCCGGCACATCGAATACCTTCCGAAGAGAAGCAACAAAACCGGAAAACTCGGCAACCACCGGATTGTTGTTCTCCCATAAAGGGCTGGCCCAGGCCAAGGCCTTGTCCGAGAGCAGCGAGATCAAGAAGCCCACCTTTGATCTCTCAGTGGGAAAGGCATGTGGCAGCAACTCGAAATAAATGCCCACTTGGTTAAGGAAACCTCGGCACTGAGTTGGCTCTCCCCCAAATCGTTGTGGAAGGGGGGCAGAACCGGTCATACCCCGAAACACCGCAGGCGCAACAACAGGTGTCGGGGTAGACTCTGGCGCAACAACCGGAGCGGCAGTAGGAGCGGGCCCAGGAGCGACAACCGACCCATCGGCAACGGGAGTGACAAGAGCCGTGCGTTCAAGCAGGGTTTGCAACGCCACGGCGAACTGACCCAACAGGGACTCCAGCTGATCAAGTCTGGCAACCAGCGTGGGTAGCGAGGATGGCTCTGTACCGTCAAAATTCATGGCTTGGTCCTAATGTTACGGAACCATGAACCAGACGTACAACAAGAGATAAGTGAAAATAAGAAGGCTTTATTGAAAATCAAGCTGTAAAGCAACAGTCCAAACGGATGGTGAAACCAGAGGTCAGGAACCAGAAGGGTAGTCAGACGAAGCCAGGATCAGGAACCAGCAGGGAAGTCAGACGAAGCCAGGATCAGGAACCAGCAGGGAAGTCAGACGAAGCCAGGATCAGGAACCAGCAGAGAAGTCAGACGAAGCCAGGATCAGAACCAGAAGCAGCAGCAGTCTTAGAAGCATGTGCACACAGGAGGACCAAGCAAGGAACTGAAGTCACAGACCTCCTATATATGTGAGCCAGGCATCCAGCTCCTCCCAGTGGGAAGGAGGAGCCGCAGGGTGGGAGGCTACAAGAGACCTAGAAACCAAGATGGCCGCCAGCACATGTCAAACGAAGGAGACAGGAGAGAGGTAAGACCATGACAAAACCAATCAATATACACATTTGGGGATTTTTTTTTTTTTACCAAAAATATGTAACACAATGCAGATTGGCCTAAATTGATGGAGACATTTGGTTTTTCTACATTTTTTTTTTATTGAGAATGTTTTATAGCACAAAGTGTTTTTTTTTTTAAATTGTTGGTCTTTTTTTGTATATAGCGCAAAAAATTAAAACCGCAGAGGTGATCAAATACCACCAAAAGAAAGCTCTATTTGTGGGAAAAAAAGGACATCAGCGTTGAAAGACCGCACAATTGTCAGTTAAAGTAATGCAGTGCCGTATCGCAAAAAATAACCTGGTCATGAAGGGGGGTAAACCTACCGGAGCTGAAGTGGTTAAATGTACTAAAAGAGTTAAATACAGCAACACATTGAGTCCAAGCTTTCACTTTATTATCAGTTGCAGCAGTTTTTTTTCTTTTGGCATAAAGGATTTACATGAATAAATAAGAGCTGAATATTGTGAGCACCCCTATCAGTGGTAAGTGGTTTGTCTCATTCCTGTAAATGAAACGGATCTGGAAGAAAGCTTGTTATTTTGTAAAACAACCAACTTACTGGCTGAATCACTAGATGAAAATAGAAGGAAGAAAGCCTAAAGAGAAAACGAATGCAGACATAACATCTAATGCCGCGTACACACCATCGCTTTCTGCGATGAAAAAATGCGACGCTTTATGTGCTTTAAAAAAACGTCATTTTTCAAACTTCAATTTGAACAACGACGTAGCATACACACCATCACTTTTTCACAACGCTCTAGCAAAGCGCAGTTCCGTCAATCACGCACGACGTCACTATAAAGGGTCGTTTCCATGCGGAAGACGGCCTCTTTTGCTGATATCGTGTTGCTACGTGTTAGTAAAAGTTTGGTGAGATACGATTCGTGATTTTCAGTGACTGTGCTTTAAATTTTGTTTTCTGTCGTACAGTTTGTCTACTTGTCGTCGGATCTGTGATACAGTGCTTGTACTAAGGACGTATTTGTTTTGGCATTACGTTTTGTGTGCACGGTGCTGTTTAGCAGGTCGTTCTTCAAAGGCCATTCTGTACTTCAGGGCGTAATTTTTAGTCTGATCTGATTTGACGACCGTTTTCTAGCCATGTTGCGGGTACGAACTCGTCGCCGAGATCGTGCTGTGCTTGTTGTTAGGATGTGTGCTGCATCCCAGCGACGGTCCATGAACAGGGTGAGGAGGAGGTTGTGGACCAAGAACTGGTTGCTATGCAGGGACCAGTTCTCTCATATGCCTCTGCTGCGGGAGATCCGAGAAAATAACCCTGATGATTTCAGGAATTTTCTTAGGATGTCTGACCCCGTATTTCAGCAGCTTTTGGCTTCGGTGTCGCCATATATCACCAGGCAGGACACCGTTATGCGGGAAGCCATCACTGCTGAGCAGAGGCTAGTTGCAACGTTGCGCTACCTTGCAACAGGGAGAAGTCTGCAGGACGGGCATCTCCCCCCAGGCTCTCGGCCTCATAATCCCGGATACCTGTTCGGCCATCATTCAGGTTCTTCAGGAGGACTATGTTAAAGTAAGTGGTGTTCTTTCAATGGTCAAACTATGGCCCTAAAAAAAAAAACATACCTGTTTGTAATATGCTCAGAATGTTCACTTTGTCTCCATGTATGCTGTTCTACACCATTTGTAAAGCCCTACATGTTTATTGTATTTTGCCAACCTGTCCATCATTCTATGTTGTGGCCAAACCCACCTAGCATAGTCCCTATATCCCCCTTTATTTGTGGCCTCCATTGTAGTGCTGCATTTTGTGTGTCCCTATATCCCCTTTTATTTGTGGCCTCCATTGTAGTGCTGCATTTTGTGTGTCCCTATATCCCCTTTTATTTGTGGCCTCCATTGTCCAAACCCCCCCCCCAAGATTGTTTCACTACAAACTAATAATTTTTTTATTATTATTTTATGTTTTTTGTGGGGTTGTTTCTCAGGTGACAAACTCATCTTGGGCCCCCACTCCCCCTAATTATATTTTTGGAACATCAGAGGGGGTGATTAATATGCTTAGTGTTCACATGTTATTTTTTAATCCTAACCTTTTTTGTTTAAGTTTTGGTGGGATCCCTTGAAATTGTAGCTATATTCTGTTCACAATGTTTGTTTGAATGGATTTTTTATTATCTTTCTATCCAGTTCCCCACCACGCCACAGGAATGGCAGACTGTGGCAGCGGACTTCTCCCAGCGTTGGAACTTTCCGAACTGCGGAGGAGCCATTGATGGCAAGCACATCCGCATTGTGCCCCCACCCCATAGTGGATCCCATTTCTACAACTACAAGGGGTTCCACAGCGTTGTTTTGATGGCGGTGGTCTCTGCCAATTATGAGTTCATGTACGTGGATGTTGGGAAAAATGGCCGGATGTCGGACGGCGGTGTCTTTGCGGAGACGGAGTTCGCCCAACGGCTTCAGTCGGAGGACCTAGGATTGCCACCTGCGGAGGAGAAAGAAGAGGGTCTGCCCTTCGTGTTTGTTGCAGATGAGGCTTTTGGTTTGGGTCCCCACCTCATGAGGCCATTTCCCCAACGCACCCCCAACGAGGAGGGTTTTTAATTATCGGCTGGCCAGAGCAAGACGTGTGGTAGAGAATGCCTTTGGAATCATGGCCAGCCGATTCCGATTGTTTTTAACAGCAATCAACCTTGCGGAATACAAATGGAATCACATTATTTTATGTTGTTGCATTCTCCACAATTTTTTAAAGAGACATTCACAAAATTACCTCACGGTATTGCCTGATGAGGCTTCGGAGCCGGGACGTGAGGCCCCCCAAACCGCACGTGCAGTGCGTCAATCCTATGTGGACTATTTTATGGGGAGGGGGGCCATTGCAATGCCCGATCTTCAATAACTAATAAAATTTACTTTTTGCTTGATTAAACAGTGTAAATTTATTTTTTTTTCTTTATTTTTTATTTTTTGGGGGTATTGTTTCTTTTTCCTAGGTTCTCATCCAGCCATGTGTTTGGGATGTCATTAATTCCCATGAGTGTTAAATCTTAATAACTCTACAAATATGCTTGAGTAATTTAATGAGTCAGCATTGATACCAATAACTACACACACATTTTTTGGAGTACAAAATATTTTTTATTTTTTAGTCTTTTTTTTTTATTAGTACAAAATAGAATCAATTTTTTTATTTTTTAGTCTTTTTTTTTATTAGTACAAAATAGAATCATTTTTTTTATTTTTTTGTCTTTTTTTTTATTAGTACAAAATAGAATAAATTTTTTTGTCTTTTTTTTTATTAGTACAAAATAGAATACATTTTTTTATTTTTTTGTCTTTTTTTTTATTAGTACAAAATAGAATCATTTTTTTTATTTTTTTGTCTTTTTATTTTATTAGTACAAAATAGAATACATTTTTTTATTTTTTTGTCTTTTTTTTTATTAGTACAAAATAGAATCAATTTTTTTTTTTTTTTGTCTTTTTTTTTATTAGTACAAAATAGAATCAATTTTTTTATTTTTTTGTCTTTTTTTTTATTAGTACAAAATATAATTTTTTTATTTTTGTCTTTTTTTTGGTTTTTAAAAATATTTGTAAATAAAATGAACACAAACAATTAAACCCTCCCCAAAACATTAATAAAATTTTTAAGCTGACGTTCCAGCGTCTTCGCTTTGTGGCGAATTTCCCGGCAGGCCAGACGTATGTCCTCGACTTGGGCCCTGCATGTGAGAACCTCGCCGATGAGGAGCTGGGCACTATACGTGTCTAGTCCCTGACCAGCCCGATTTTCTCCTAAAAAGTGGAACCAAAACATGTGTTAAAAGATTGTATGCCTATATCTATATTCCCTGAAAATGTGGTATATGTTACTTTACCGGATGTTGTGGCAGGTTCCCCTTCATCTACATCCCTCGGGGGTGTGGCTTGGTTGGCTTGTGCCTCCTGCCTTGCTGCTTCATTGTGCCCTACAAGATTGAAGAAAGGGAAAACAGGAGGTTAAAACATTACGAGCGGCCTGAAATGACCCAAAAATATTTGAAAATAAAAAAAAAGAGGGCAATATTGTTGATTTTAAAAAGCGTTCCAAGAAAATAGACCAGTATTTAATCCATTCACAAAGTAATGTCAAATCTGGTGACAATTTTTTTTTTTTTTCTATATGTAAGCTAACCAAGTATCCCCTGGATCTGCTCACCCCTGTGTGTGACCCAACATAGGTTGTGATTGTGACAAACAATTGTGCTACTGAGTACACATGTTCAATAAAAAAATGAGGAGCAAACGCTCCTTTTTGGGAATCTCAAGGTATTTAAGTTTCTTCAAAAATAAGCTGAAACACATTTACATCAATACCAGAATTGAAGACACCTTTTAAGCCCCAAAAATGTCACAACTTTCATATTTGTGTCGAATAATTGGTCCTAGGAGTCGTCGTTCATTCGCCCACAATTCCTACATTTACGTTTTTATTTATGATACAGTGCTTCAACTCCCCTTTGCACATGCAAACTAGGCATGATGCCATTTCTCAGTAATATGGTATTGGATTATTGAAAGTCAGCGAATGAACGACGACTACGACGACTGAATCATGCGTCCACATTCATAATATTAATTATGGTCAACCTGCAAAAAAAATAAACATGGCACAAAGAACACACCAAAATAATTAATACACATGGAAAAAACTTACTTCTTCTTCGAATCACCCTATTTATTTTGGCAAGTTGGTGGGGTTCCCTCTTTTTTAAATCGGACCACCTTTTGCGCAGGTGCTCTCTGCTCCTGCGTTTTCCAAACTTCCGCTGGAGCCTACGGATGACCTTCTCCATAATTTTTGCTTTGACTTTATTTGGATGCATGTAGGGGCCATGCTTGGCATCATAGTCCTCCCTCCTCAATATGGTGACCATCTCCACCATTTCATTAAATGTCATGTTGGAGGCTCTGCATGTGAATCTGCGGCGTGGTTGGGCCTGGCCTGCCTCCTGGCTTGAGCTGGAATTGTCATCCATGTTCTCCATCATTTCTCCCTCACCAAACGACAGAGAAGGGGCGTGGAAAGGACGATACCGAACGTCAGGGGCGGGGTGTCGTGCGGAGCGTCACGCGTGCGTAGTGTAAAAAGGGATGGGACGTGTTTGTAAACGGCGTGCATAGTCTGTGGAAGAAGGCGTAAATCACGATCTTTCATAACGACGATACGTAAGTTTTTTTTTGCGACTTTATTATAGTGAAGAGGGAATGAGTTTGTGGGCTAGTTAGGGGAAGTAAGCTAGTGGCTTTAATGACATTATGTTTTGGCTTCTGTTTCATGTGCAGAAAGAATGGATCCCTTCAAGGATGCTGATTTCCTCACCGAATTTATTCAAAAATGGAAGGAACATCCTGTTCTGTGGCAAACCAAAAATACAATAAATAAAAACAAAGATGCCAGGGAAAAAGCTAAAGAGAGCATGCTTGCTTTTCTGAAAACAAGGGTCCCCAACGCCACAAAAGCCACAGTGAAAAGCAAAATAAATTCCATCAGGGGCACCTACAGGGCCCAACGGGTCCAAGTCCTGGCCTCAATGAGGTCTGGGGCTGCAGCTGACTCCATATACAAACCAACCCTGTGGTACTACAGTCAGCTGCAGTTCCTGGACGACCACATTGAGACCAGGGCATCCATGTCTACCCTTCCCCCAAGAGGTAGCTCCCAGCTTCCCAGCAGCCAATCCTCCAGTCTTCTCTGCAGACAAGAGCAGGCAAGCTCGGAGGAAGAGCAAGAGTTCCTGGAGGACCCCAATTGTGAGCCATGGAGCATGGTATGTGTTTTTTGTATGAATTTAGTTAGTATATGACAAGTCTAGTAATAATGTTAAATGTATGTTACTTTTGTTCTAAATTCTAAGTGAATCTCCTAAGTTTAGGGATAAGATCAATAGTCAGTAGTGGCAAAACAGGATGGGGACAAAATTGCCCAATTAATAATGTTTATGAAGGAGTGGGTGGCATTTTCAGATAGGCCAGTAGGGGGGAGTAACGCAATACACCTGCAAGGGGTCCCAGATGGAAAACACCCTTTTTGAGTACTATCTAGTTGACACGAAATTTAATAATTATTTTTTGGGGGAAAAGGCCACTTATTTCCTAAATTAGGCTTGCAACAACCCACATAATTCCAGGGAGACCATGTCTGAAGGTGTGTAAGGGGCCACATAATTAGGGATGGCGACCCTGTGTGTAATATATATTGACATTCAATTTGCATCACTCATGATTTTAAAAATGTGTGTGATTAATGACAAACACAAATAAAATATGTTCCTTTTTTTGATACACAGGCAGACCAAAGCCAGGAAGAGACAGGGCCCACAGGGAGCCAGGAAGAGACAGGGCCCACAGGGAGCCAGGAGGAGCCAGGGCCAACTGCAAGGCAGGAGGTGGCAGAGCCCACTGGGAGCCAGGAGCTGGCAGGCCCCAGTGGGACCCAGGAGGCACGCCGGCGGGATACCATCTCCCGGATCCCTCCATTCCGCAATCCCAATAAACGGCTCAGGAGTATGCGACAAATGGAGGAGGAGACCCAGGGCCTGCTTCGCCAAGCTACTGCAGCCATCCGAGAGCCACCCAGTGAAGTTGAGGGGTTCGCAGCGCTCATTGCAGCCAGGCTCTACAATCTGGAGCAGAGCCAGCGTGTGCGCTGCGAACAACTCATCTTCAAAGCCATAAGCATGGCATCCCTGGGGCAGCTCGATGACGACACCGACATTGTGCGGATTGCTCCTCCTGTCCTTGCTGCTCCTCCTGCTCCTGCTCCTGCTCCTCCTCTTCATGAGGCTGCTCTGGCTCCTGGCACTTCATCTCCTCCAGGAACCCAGCCCCCAAGGACTCGGGCTACAGGGAAGGCTGCAGGGAAGACTGCAGAGAAGACTGCAGGGAAGGCTGCTGGGAAGAAAAAGCCCAAAAAATAACACGGTGCCCCTGATGGAATTTTAATGTGGACTCACAGGCTGAATTTGTGGCTTCGGGGACCCTTGTTTTCAGAAAAATTCAAGCATGCTCTAAAGTGCTGCCTTCCTTGGCATCTTTGTTTTTATTATGTTGTGTTTTTGGGTTGCCACCATTTTTTATTTGAATTTTTCAGCAGAATAAATGAAATGTTAATTTTTCAGCCAAATTTGACCATGTTTCTTTATTGTAGATTTGAGAGATCATTATTGAGTGGGCAGACCCATTCCCAAATAAATATTGCAAACATTAACAAGGTAAAAAAACATGCTTGTGGGTGAGTTAAAGAAAAAATTAGGTTGTTGCAGCCACTTCACACACTCCCAAATCAACACAAAATAGAGATTAAAAATAAAATTGGTGACAAAATAAAAATCAATAAATAAAAAGGTGGACCAATATATATATTTAAAATTTTTAAGATGGAAGATACAACTAAATAACAGAACACAAACATAAACATTATCAAATAAGAAAGAAACTAATTAAAAGCTTGTCATAACTATGTAACAAGATCAGCCGCAACAAACGTCCATTTCTGGGTAGCAGTTAAAAGCAGGGGTTAAAGAAGCGCTTTCTTTTCTTGTCTATAAGCTGAAAAAGACCTTAACGAATGTGCTGATTCCATTCTGAACAGTCGTTTTACATGAATGAGCGCTGCCGTCTCCTAACTTGCTTCTGAGCATGCGCGGGCTTAAAACAACGTTTTTACGTACACACGGTCAATGTTTAGAACACAGAAAACGACGTCGGCCAAAAACGACACATAAAATTGAAGCATGCTTCAATTTTTTTGTGTCGTTTTTTTAGAAGACATAAAACGACGTTTTTGCCCACACACAGTCAATTAAATTGACGTTTTTCAAAACGTCGTTTTTTTTCATCGCAGAAAGCGATGGTGTGTACGCGGCATAAGAATTTATAAGCTGCAATATAATAAATCTTTGCTTTTGGGTTTAATACTGCTTTAGGTGCAAACTGTCCTTTATAAGCCCGTACACCCCTCTAAAGCCTATAGTAAAAAAAAAAAAACTATCCATCCTGCCTCTTGCCTTCTAATAAGTCAGTCCTAACATATCTTCCTTTTTACATCAGAAAATGTCACGTACCCTACATTGATTAAAGCTGAAGTATGGCAGGGTCATGCAGTACGACAATACAAGCAAACACATAAGTCAGTCAACAGCAGAATGGCTGAAAATAATGAATGTTATGGAATAGCTAATTAGAAGAAGGGGAGTCAAAAAAATGGCCCATGATTACAAGATGTTATTGTATTTTTATTGAATACTATACACAGTAATACTACAATTCTATAAAGAAAACACCCTTATTTCTTACCTCTCGTATCTTCTTTCTGTACCCCAGTGACTGAGAACTTCTTATTTTCTGCTCATATGAAATATCTTTAGGCATATATTACTGTTTATATTACTATTTATCAAATGTAGGACATGCAAGGGCTGCATTTAATTTAAAGGGGTTGTAAAAGTTTATTTATTTTAATTTTTTTAAATAAACATGTTATACTTACCTCCCCTGTGTAGTTTGTTTTGCACAGAGTGTCCCCGATCCTGCTGTTCTGGGGTCCCTCTGTGGCTCTCTCGGCTCCTCCCCCCAATAGCTAACCCCCTCTGAGAAGCTATATCCTGAGGGGGTTACCTTGCGGGTGTACTCCTGTGTCATAAACTCGGCGTCCATGGACACTGAGGGGCTGATTTACCAAGCCTTTTTTCCATGACTCATGGAGTAAAAGCAGGAGTAGCAGCCGTTTGGCCATTTACTAAAGAAATACGCTGCTAGTGCAGTGTATTTCCCTAGTTACTAATGTGCTCCGTGCGCCCAGGAGAGGGTGCATTGTGCACCAGTACAGACCTGGCGCACGGCACATTAAACTGTAAATTGCGGGGGTTTGGGCGGGAGTTTATTAGGGGGGAGGTGGGGGGATGCAGGGGAAGTGAAGTGACATGTGTTTTGAAGTGTTTGGCGGGCCGAATTGAAAGGGAAAGTGTTTTTTGAAAACAGATCCCCGTACGCTTGCACAGTGCGCCTGAACCTCGGGAGGTTCATTTGCATACTGGGCATGCGCAGAGAGAAAAGTCAGGGATTCCCGTGCGCCTTGTCAGTACGCCGTGAAAATCTTGGTAAATACCAAGCGGCGTACCCGTGATTGCGCTGCGTGACGCGGCGCACGGGAATCTCCGAGCTGTTTTCAGCCCTGAAGGGGAACTCGGCGCCAAATTTCAAACTTGAAATCGGCGCGGGTCCCCCTTCAGGGCTACATTAGGCTCTTAGGCTTGGTCCGGAACGTGAGGGGTTAAACCCGCGCCGATTCGGCGCGGGGGTCCCCCCCAGATCCAAACCAAGCCCTCATCCCAAGCATGCAGTCTGGCCCGGACAGGAATGGGGGAGGGGACGAGCGAGCGGCCCCCCCCCTCCTGAGCCATACCAGACCGCATGCCCTCAACATGGGGGAGTGTGTGCTGTGGGGGAGGGGGGCACTGCCCCCCCACCCCACAGCACTCTTGCCCCCATGTCGATAGGGACAAGAGCCTCTTCCCGACAACCCTTGCCATTGGTTGTCGGGGTATGCGGGCGGGGCTAATCGGAATCTGCGAGCTCCCTTTAATAAGGGGGCCCCCAGATGCCGGCCCCCCACCCTATGTGAATGAGTATGGGGTACATCGTACCTCTACCCATTCACATGGGGGAAATGTAAAGTAAAAAAAACACACCACACAGAATAAAATATTTTATTAATCTGCTCCGGAGCCCCCCCTTTCTTCTTTAGCTCTCTTAGAAGGGGGGGTTTCTTCTCTCCCGATCTTCCGCCGGGACCCTGGGCTTCGGTGATTTCTGCCGGGGGAGGGCGCCATCCCTCGGTCCTCTCCGGAGCCTTCCGCCGGATGCCCCCACCCCATTTAAGCTCTTTTTCATTAGGGAGGGGCATCCGGACTTCGGGGTCTTCTGCCGGGGGATGGCGCCTATCCCCCGGTCTTTCCGGTGCCTTCCGCCAGGGTTCCAGTCTTCCTGGTCTTCTGCCGGGGGTGCGCCAACTCCCAGGTCTTTTCTCTTCTGTCTTCTCTGCTCCCTCTTCTGCCTGGCTCCCCCGCGGAGCCAGGGCTTTCTTCCGTCTTCTTTCTTCTCTCTTCCTTCTTCTGCCTGTCTCCTCCGCGGAGCACAGGGCTTGTCTCCGCTGTCTTCTTCCTTCTCTTCCATTCGATGTTGACACGACGAGGTTCCGCGCTGACTTGCCGTGTCAGCGGCGGGCATGGACTTATATAGGGTAATGCCACCATGTGACCTCAACCCATGTGACATCACATTCCCATCATGCCCAGGGAATGTGATGTCACATGGGTTGAGGTCACATGGTGGCATTACCCTATATAAGTCCATGCCCGCCGCTGACACGGCATGTCAGCGCGGAACCTCGTCGTGTCAACATCGAATGGAAGAGAAGGAAGAAGACAGCGGAGACAAGCCCTGTGCTCCGCGGAGGAGACAGGCAGAAGAAGGAAGAGAGAAGAAAGAAGACGGAAGAAAGCCCTGGCTCCGCGGGGGAGCCAGGCAGAAGAGGGAGCAGAGAAGACAGAAGAGAAAAGACCGGGGAGTTGGCGCACCCCCGGCAGAAGACCAGGAAGACCGGAACCCTGGCGGAAGGCACCGGAAAGACCGGGGGATAGGCGCCATCCCCCGGCAGAAGACCCCGAAGTCCGGATGCCCCTCCCTAATGAAAAAGAGCTTAAATGGGGTGGGGGCATCCGGCGGAAGGCTCCGGAGAGGACCGAGGGATGGCGCCCTCCCCCGGCAGAAATCACCGAAGCCCAGGGTCCCGGCGGAAGATCGGGAGAGAAGAAACCCCCCCTTCTAAGAGAGCTAAAGAAGAAAGGGGGGGCTCCAGAGCAGATTAATAAAATATTTTATTCTGTGTGGTGTGTTTTTTTTACTTTACATTTCCCCCATGTGAATGGGTAGAGGTACGATGTACCCCATACTCATTCACATAGGGTGGGGGGCCGGAATCTGGGGACCCCTTTATTAAAGGGGTCTCTCAGATTCTGATAAGCTCTCCGCCCGCATACCCCGACAACCAACGGCCAGGGTTGTCGGGAAGAGGCTCTTGTCCCTATCGACATGGGGGCAAGAGTGCTTTGGGGTGGGGGGGCAGTGCCCCCCTCCCCCACAGCACACACTCCCCCATGTTGAGGGCATGTGGTCTGGTATGGCTCAGGAGGGAGGGGGGCGCTCGCTCGTCCCCACCCCCATTCCTGTCTGACCAGACTGCGTGCCTGGGATAAGGGCTTGGTTTGGATCTTGGGGGGGGCCCCACGCTATTTTTTTTGCGTGGGTTTAACCCCTTATGTTCCAGACCAAGCCTAAGAGCCTGGTATGCACCTGGAGGGAACCCACCTTATTTTTTTTGGGGGGGGTCTGGAGTTCCCCTTCATGAACAGCGATCTGTCATTTACACATGTCAGTCCCCCCCCTACAGTTAGAACACACCCAGGGAACATATTTAACCCCTCCCTCGCACCTAGTGTTAACCCCTTCCCTGCCAGTGGCATTTTTTGAGTAAGCAATGCATTTTTTACAGCACTGATCGCTAGAAAAATGCCAATGGTTCCAAAAAAGTGTTCGATGTGTCCGCCATAATGTCGCAGTACCGATAAAAATCGCTGATCGCCCCAATAACTAGTTAAAACAACAAAAAAAAAAATTTGTAGACGCTATAACTTTTGCAAAAACCAAACACTAAACGCTATTTGCGATTTTTTGGAACCAAAAAGATGTAGAATACGTATCGGCCTAAACTGAGGTTTTTTTTAGTTTTTTGAATATATATTTTTGGGGATATTTATTATAGCAAAAAGTAAAAATAATTTTTACATATGTGGGCGGGACTTACGCAAGTCCCGCCCACATATATAAACATCGTTCAAACCACACATGTGAGGTATTGACGCGTGCGTTAGAGCGAGAGCAATACTTTTACCACTAGACCTTCTTTGTAACTATAAACTGGTAACCTGGAAAAAAAAGAAAAAGGTCGCCTATGGGGATATTCACGGAATTCATTTTGGCCCCATTGCAGGAGTGTTTCCAATAGTAAAGCGTGACATGTAAGGTATCTATTTACTCAGTGTAACATCATCTTTCACATTATCCCCAAAAATTGGGCTCACTTTTGTGTTTTGTTAATTTTTAACCACTTGAGCCCGGACCATATTTCTGGTCAATGACCGGGCACGTTTTTGTGATTCGGCGCGGCGTCGCTTTAACTGACAATTGCGCAGTCGTGCGACGTGGCTCCCAAACAAAATTGGCAACCTTTTTTTTCACACAAATAGATTATTAAATGTGCGTGTTTACTTCTGTCTTTAACACCCCCCCCTTCAGGCTGGAAAGCATCAGATCAGGGGAAACAAAAAAAAAAGCTCTCATTCCATTGCAGCTTGGTTCCTACATGTGTGATGAACTGAGCATGCTCAAACACTTAGAAAAAAAATATCCTTTCTTTTTAAAAGGTGAAAAACACTCATTGGATGCTCATAGAGCGTGGTTTGGATTAATTGCAGGTGTGCCCAATTACAAGCTCACCCAAACTAGAGACTGCAATTTGTTCATGTGATTTCAATTGCTTCATTACTAGCACTGTTATAAAAAGCTTGGATCGATCAGTCCTCAGCTGCCCTCAGAAGGGGCAGGCTGGCAGAAATGCTGTTGCTAAACACAAATGTGGTTTGTTGCATGGGTTTTGTTTTATTTTGCCAATGGTTTTGGTTTATTTTTAAATGATGTTCACTTTGATGTATTTGTCTATGTGGCCTTATTTTATGAAAAATGTGTGAAGCTATGGTTATTTAGAATTTTGAAATGTATTTTTGTTTGTTTGTCTTTTTTTGCTTTCCTTGTTTTGTTGACCAATAAAAATTACTTTAAAATTGTTAAGTTTGTCTTTTGTTACTTTTTCATGCTACATATGTTGACAGCTGCAGCTGAACTAGGTTTGGGCCTAACAAATTATGTGTGATTTTTGTCTAAGCTTCTTTCCTGGTGTGTAATCATGAAATGTTTGCCATGTTTATTCTCCATGACTTTAAAGACAAAAACTGGTAAGTATTTTATTTATTCTGCAGTGGTCCTCAGCCCTCAAGTACCCCCGACAGGACATGTTTTGGGGATTTCTCTTATCAAGAATTGCTGTCCAGACTGTATTTTAAAGCACATGTGCAAGATGAAGGAAAACCTGCAAACATGGCCTGTGGGGGGGGGTTTGCTATTGGTGGACAGGCTTGACGTGCTGATTTACAGCACTGTGCTTAAATCTAGCGCAAGGCAATCCTATTCAAATTGTGGGTGTTTGAGGGAAGCCAAGTGAGTGTTAGAACCCCTGCTTTGTGTTTTTTTATTTTTGTGTTGAGCTTTGTGTCCCTTTTCTTAAAATTGGCTTCACTTCCTGTCACACAGCTGAACAGGAAGTGAGGTTAAAACCCTACCAGTGTCATTTCTTGGGGACACAGGTCAATCTAACTAGTGTCCCCATTAAGCAAATTGCACTCCAGCACTGCTGTGTACACCCCAAATCATGGGTCTTCAAACTACGGCCCTCCAGTTGTTCAGGAACTACAATTCCCATCATGCCTAGTCATGTCTGTGAATGTCAGTGCATTACAAGGCCTCATGGGATGTGTAGTTCTAAAACAGCTGGAGGGCCGTAGTTTGAGGATCCCTGCCCCAAATGATTATTTAGTTTGGGGTTTAGTAAAGGCAAAGCCACTCTGCAGTACAAGCATAGTTGCTGAAAATCAGAGAGGAAGCACTGATGGTTTTAACATCCAATCCTGTAGAAGCAAAGTTGTTTTCTTTCTTCCTTGCTTTGCACTTGTAGTGCAAAGTGGATTTGCCTTTAGTCAATGGACCCCAAAGTCCAAGATCCCTAATAATTTGGGGTGTACACAGCAAAATGCTAGAGTGCAATTTACATAATGGGAAACTAGATTGATCTCTGTGTCCCCAAGAAAAGATATTAGTAAGGTTTTACCCTCACTTCCTGTTTGGCTATGTGACAGGAAGTGAATGAATTAGAAAGGGTGAAGACACCTCACAAATGTTGTCACTATCAGGGGTGCAGACATCCCCAAAAAAATGAGCAGATAATACTTATTTGCAAATTAATAATTTTTTAGTTAACATTGGGTGGGGTGCTCTAACACACACATTCCTACATATTAGCAACGCTCTATCCTGGCCTATTGGCATGGTTATATTTTCTTAGGGCTCTCAATAAAACTCTATGAAATTTGTGCTTAAACTAGAACCAGGGGCGGACTGACAACTCATGGGGCCCCTGGGCAATAGAAGATTATGGGGCCCCTCTGGCTTACAGATGACCACCACGCCAGGAGGTAGTGCAGAGGCGGGCAGCTAAAATCTTGGGATATTCACATTAAAAGCATGTCATTTTCGGACATATCAGGGACAGATCTAAAAAAAACACAGATTTTTACATACTGTCCCTGGTTTTACTGAGCCTGGCAACCCGGATGGGGCCCCCTAGTGGCATGGGGCCCTCGGGCAGTGCCCGAGTGACTCAATGGTCAGTCCGCCCCTGACAAGAACTATAATCAACAAGTTTTATTTTCTTTAATTTTGGATAGAGTGAGGGAGGGTTATAGGCCCTGTCAGTTTATTTTGTATTATCTGTGTCCAATTGGGGAGATTTGCCTTCACTTCCTGCCCCATAGCCAAACAGGAAGTGAGAGAAAAACTATGCAAATTAACCACTTCCCACCCAGCCTATGGCCGATTTACGTCCGGGAAGTGGTTACACAATCCTGACAGGACGTCCTGCAGGATTTCATGCCGCACGCGCCTGTGGGGGCACGCAGCGCGGAGATCGGTGATGCGGGGTGTCAGTCTGACACCCTGCATCTCCGATCTCGGTAAAGAGTCTCTCACGGAGACGGAGACTCTTTACCACGTGATCAGCCGTGTCCAATCACGGCTGATCACGATGTAAACAGGAAGAGCCATCGATGGCTCTTCCTCACTCGCGTCTGACAGACGCGAGTATAGGAGAGCCGATCGGCGGCTCTCCTGACAGGGGGCGTTCGCGCTGATTGTTTATCAGCGCAGCCCCCCCTCGGATCACCACACTGGACCACCAGGGATGCCCACCCTGGACCACCAGGGTGTGCAAAAACAAAAAAAATATAGAACAAAAAAACAAAAAGCATTAAAAAATAAGAAAAAAGATGCCAATCAGTGCCCACAAATGGGCACTGACTGGGAAAATCAGTGCCACCCCACAGTGCCCATCCATGCACAGTGCCCACCTATCAGTGCCCACCTGTGCCACCCATAAGTATCCATCAGTGCCACCCATAAGTGCCGCCCATAAGTATCCATCAGTGCCACCCATAAGTGCCGCCCATCTGTGCCGCCCATGAGTGCCCATCAGTGCCGCCTATGAGTGCCCATCAGTGCCGCATAGCAGCGCCGCCAATCAATGCCACCTCATCTGTGCCGTCAGTACTACCTCATCGATGTCCATCAGTGCCATCTCATCGGTGCCCATCAGTGCCGCCATATCAGTGCCCGTAATTGAAAGAGAAAAACTTATTTACAAAAAAATTAACCTAAAAAAATAAAAACGTTTTTTTGTTTCAAAATTTGCAGTCTTTTTTTAGTTGTTGCGCAAAAAAAAAACGCAGAGGTGATCAAATAACAACAAAAGAAAGCTCTATTTGTGGGGAAAAAAGGACGCCAATTTTGTTTGGGTACAGTGTTGTATGACCGCGCAATTGCCATTCAAAGTGCGACAGTGTTGAAAGCTGAAAATTGGCTTGGGCGGGAAGGTGCGTAAGTGCCTGGTATGGAAGTGGTTAAGGGAATCCAGTGCCCCCCCCAGAACTAGTGTGTGGGTCCCCTGAAAATTACTGGGCGGGGTTATACAAAAACAGGGTGTGACCTTGACAGGAAGGGGTGGGTCATTTTTCTATTAGGAGGTGCAGATATGTAGTCAGGCCTAGGGCAGAACCAAACCTAAATATACTACTGCATATTAGGGCTTATTTAGACCGGAACCGATTTACAGCGTGTTTTTATATTGTGGGAGGAAACCCACGCAGGCACAGGGAGAACATGCAAACTCCATGCAGATGCTGTCACGGGCGGGATTCGAACCAACGACTCTTTTGCTGCTAGGTCAAAGTGCTATACACTACACCACTGTGGTGAACGAACATGATTGCAGCTGAAAGCATGAGATCTTTTATTTTTTTTTCCAATACCATGCTTTCCAGCCTTATTGACCCCGCCTCTCTCCATAAAGAGGACCTGTCACACACTAGTCCTATTACAAGGGATGTTTACATTCCTTGTAATAGGAAGAAAACTGATCATTTTTTTTTTTTTTTATTTCAGTGTAAAAAATTATAAAACTAAATAAAAATAAATAAGAAAACCCCAAAAAAAAATTTTAAAGCGCCCCGTCCCGACGAGCTCGCGCACAGAAGCAAACGCATACGCGAGTAGCGCCCGCATATGAAAACGGTATTCAAACCACACAAGTGAGGTATCGCCGCGATCGTTAGAGTGAGAGCAATAATTCTAGCCCTAGACCTACTCTGCAACTCAAAAAATGCAACCTGTAGAATTTTTTAAACGTCGCCTATCGAGATTTTTAAAGGGTAAAAGTTTGACGCCATGCCACGAGCGGGCGCAATTTTTAAGCGTGACATGTTGGGTATCATTTTACTCGGCGTAACATTATCTTTCACAATATATAAAAAAATTGGGCAAAATGTATTGTTGTCTTATTTTTTAATTCAAAAAAGTGATTTTTATCCAAAAAAAGTGCGCTTGTAAGACCGCTGCGCAAATACGGTGTGACAAAAAGTATTGCAATGACTGCCATTTTATTCCCTAGGATGTCTGCTAAAAAAAAATATATAATGTTTGGGGGTTCTGATTAATTTTCTAGCAAAAAAATTGTGATTTTCACATGAAGGAGAGAAGTGCCAGAATTAACCCGGTGGGCAAGTGGTTAAAGTACTCATGGCTATAAAGAATAGAGTCATTGCTCATTAAAAAAAAAAAAAAAAAAAAAAAGGGGGTCCCTCCAAATTAAATTACCAGGCCCTTCAGGTCTGGAATGGATATTAAGGGGAACCCCGCCGTAAAAAACCCACCAAAAAATGGCGTGGGGTCCCCCCAAATATCCATACCAGACCCTTCAGGTCTGGTGTGGATTTTAAGGGGAACTCCACCCCAAATTGAAAAAAAAATGGCGTGGAGTCCCCCTAAAAATCCACACCAGACCCTTATCCGAGCACGTTGACCTGGCCGGCCGCAGAAAAGAGGGGGGGACAGAGTGCGGCCCCCCCCCTCTCCTGAACCGCACCAGGCCACATGCCCTCAACATGGGGAGGATGTCCCCATGTTGATGGGGACAAGGGTCTCATCCCCACAACCCTTGCCCGGTGGTTGTGGGGGTATCCGGGCGGGGGGCTTATCAGAATCTGGAAGACCCCTTTAACAAAGGGGACCCCCAGATCCTGGCCCCCCCCTATGTGAAATGGTAATGGGGTACATTGTACCTCTACCATTTCACCCCAAAAAAAATGTCAAAGTGTTAAAAATGACAGTAGCCGGTTTTTGACAAATCTTTTAATAAAATCTTCTTTTCTTCTTTCCTTCGGGTTTCTTCCGCTGCTTCTTTCTCGGGTCTTCTCGTCCACATCTTGCCCGACGTGTTCTTCTATCTTCTCCGTCCGTCCTTCAGCCTTCTGGTCACGCATCTTGCCCGTTGTCTTGTCCTGTCTTCTTCTCCGTCCTTCCGCCAGCCTCCTCGCATCTTGTGTCTTCTCCGGTCTTCTTCTCGGTCCGCCAGCCTTCTCGTCCCCGGACCCAGCGTTTGAATTTGATTTGGCCGCCGTTTTCCCGCTCCTGGGACCCGCCCCCCTCTGACGCCACAAGTAAACTCCTTAGAAGGTCATGTGCGTCAGAGGGGGGCGGGGTCACATGAGTGTGACACGGCGGGAACTTCTTCTCCGGGCGGCGCGATTGAAATTGAATTCCCCCGCTGTGTGACGCTCTGCGACCCCGCCCCCCTCTGACGCACATGACCTTCTAAGGAGTTTACTTGTGGCGTCAGAGGGGGGCGGGTCCCAGGAGCGGGAACACGGCGGCCAATTACAATTCAAACGCTGGGTCCGGAGAAGACACAAGATGCGGACGAGAAGGCTGGCGGACCGAGAAGAAGACCGCAGAAGACCCAAGATGCGGACGAGGAGGCGGACGGACGGAGAAGAAGACAGGACAAGACAACGGGCAAGATGCGTGACCAGAAGGCTGAAGGACGGACGGAGAAGATAGAAGAACACGTCGGGCAAGATGTGGACGAGAAGAAAGAAGCAGCGGAAGAAACCCGAAGGAAAGAAGAAAAGAAGATTTTATTAAAAGATTTGTCAAAAACCGGCTACTGTCATTTTTAACACTTTGACATTTTTTTTGGGGTGAAATGGTAGAGGTACAATGTACCCCATTACCATTTCACACAGGGGGGGGGGTCAGGATCTGGGGGTCCCCTTTGTTAAAGGGGTCTTCCAGATTCTGATAAACCTCCCGCCCGCATACCCCCACAACCACCGGGCAAGGGTTGTGGGGATGAGACCCTTGTCCCCATCAACATGGGGACATCCTCCCCATGTTGAGGGCATGTGGCCTGGTGCGGTTCAGGAGAGGGGGGGGGCGCACTCTGTCCCCCCCTCTTTTCTGCGGCCGGCCAGGTCAACGTGCTCGGATAAGGGTCTGGTGTGGATTTTTAGGGGGACTCCACGCCATTTTTTTTTTCAATTTGGGGTGGAGTTCCCCTTAAAATCCACACCAGACCTGAAGGGCCTGGAATGGATATTTGCCGGGAACCGCACGTCTTTTTTTTTTGGTTTTTACGGCGGGGTTCCCCTTAATATCCATTCCAGACCTGAAGGGCCTGGTAATTTAATTTGGGGGAACCCCTACACATTTTTTTGTTTGTTTTATGAATGAATCCCTTTAGAATTGTCAGAGCCGACAATTCATTATAGCCGCGTGTGAATTTTTAAATGACTTTTTTCCTTCTGAATGTCACTTTGTGCAGGGGGAGTTCTAAGTGCGGGAAAAATGCGCTATTTCACATGCTGACATTACACCCCCCCTAGGTACGAAATTTAAAGGAATATTTCACTTTTATTGTTTCACTTTAAGAATTATTAATTTCACTGCTCCCGAAAAAACGGCCGTTTTAAAAAATAAAAAAAGCATTGATACATGTTCCCTGGGACAGGACTGAGGTCCCCAAACACTTTTTAGGACAAAACTTGCAGATTAGCCTTTAAAATGAACACTTTTGATTTCTCCCATAGACTTCTATAGGGAGTTCGGCGCGGCTTTACATATTAGTTTCAATGCGCCGGCTGCTACGCTGGTTCATGCGCCTAATTAAGCCTCCACCCGGAGTACTAATTAACGCATGAACCAGCGCAGCGCACAGAGCATAGTAAATCAGGCCCCGTGTGTATGACTCGGCCCTGCCCCCCGGCGGCCACATCATTGGATTTACTTATGCAATTTTCTGTGTGAGTCTCTATTTACTATCACAGCTCTGACTGGATGAAACCCTAGGTGTCAGAGGTAAGAGAGGATTTGCAGAGTCGAGGTAACCAATGGGGTACAGAGTCTATTGGCAGCCCTCATGGGGGTACCGCTACACTTTTCAATTGGCAATTGAAAACGATCAAAAATGTATGTGGGAGAAAACCAACAGACTAAGCAGAGCAACAACAGTATATATGATAAAAAATACATGATAAAAATATCAAGAGTAAAAACTGATATTGCTCAAATCTTTATATCTACGTACCATCCCAAGATGACTAGTGTTAGAAAGTGTTTAGAAAGAGGTGAAAAAAAGGAAAACATAGATATGTCTAATTTGAAAAAAAAAAGGAGCAATGTATATGGACTGAATTGAGGATACAATGTTAACCTGTATAGGGAGAAAAGTGGAAGCTGGATAAGTATGAGCTGAACTGCCATTACTATGAACAGAAGGGAAAAATATATTATTGTGTTACCTATCCACTTTTCTTGCTTTTTTGTCATCCATTGTAGCCAGACACTATTTACTGCTCTGTCTGGTCTGTTATAATAAAAAGGTAAATCTCATTGGTTACTAGTAGCCTGAAAATGTAGAATAATAAAACCAGTAATGTGTAACCAGGACAACATATGTTATTTCCATTCATAGAGATGTGTGTAACAAATGAGATATCTAATATGTTTATCAGTTAATGAACACAAAAACACTCATAATATTAATGACCTCAGAACTGGATGGGTCATCTTCTTGCACACATTGTAAATTTTAAATACACTCTATGTTAATCTTCCATCCTCTTCTCATCAAGGGCAGTGCAAACACATCTATATTCTCCCACTGATTCCCCAGCACTGGGTAGCTGAGATATCCCTATGAGCATTATCACTGAGTGTCAGCATTTTACTTATCTTTATACTGCAGAGCATTCTCTGTACAGCTTCGGGCAGCACTTCCTGTTCTACAATCATTTAAATGGAACATAGTTTTAGCAATGTTTATTTTATTTAATACATTTCAATTTAAAAGGGCATTTCAGGAAACATACACAAAATTCAACCAATAAAGCTTGAATGTTAACAAATTGCCTTGTCAGCAATCCACTGGCCTTTTGGCCCATTTTGCAAACAGATTATACGTATTTTTGGATCCACTGTCATTGAATGGTGACGCCATGCGTGGCCCACTTTTGTGTAAAAACACATGAATAAATTATAAATATATATTTCCTGCTAATGTGGCTGCTTTTCACAGGAGTTTTTCTTTTATTATAACACTGGGGCTGATCATGTAAGCACAGCAAGGAATCATACATTCCCATTCAGCATTGAGAAGTGAGAGAAATTCAGATTTCTTTAAAAGCAGAAACAGCAGTAGGTAGAATTTAAAAAAAATAGTAATGTTTTGAAGATTAAAAACCAAAAAGCAAATAATAAAAAAAATGGTTGTCAGGGTTAAAACTGAAATGGAGCTTCAAAGGATGGCAATTGTAGTGTGTGCGTTCACAAATGATACAGAATACAATTGGTAGGATCTATTAACTGGTTAATAATTTTTATAACATTGTATCAGCTTGTCTGTGTGTCTTTTATTTTACACTGTGTGTGTGCTTAACAAATGTGTTCAGGAACATTTAGTTGTTGAAGCACCTTGATTAGTTGAACATGTCCACTAAGTGGAGATTACAAAGTTATGAAAATGAAGGACCACCATTTCTCCTGAAGATGTCTACGTGGGCGAAACACATAGGGATGGGGCTTTTCATGAGCATTTCAGGTCAATTACTGCAGGTGTCGGAGCACCCTGATTAATTGAACATTTCTACACAGTGGAGATTACAAAGTTAGGAAAATTAAGGATCTTCATTTCGTCTACATGAGGGAAAGGACGGAGCTTTGGTGCTGATGTCATTACGCATGCACGCCAGGACGGACAGCTTGCTGTATTGTTATTAGCATGTGATGACATTCCCTCTGTGAGTAAATTTTTATGAACATAAATCAGCAGTTTTTAGCAATAATACACTATGGCCCTCTTCTTTTCTGTGGTAACATGGGGCTGCCTATGAGAGCGTGACCTGGCTTTGGGATCGCCCTACTGGCAACAATTAACCAGTACATCACTGGAGTGAAGCTCCAGTTTGGTGGCATGACTAAGATGATCGCTGTGGTTTAATTCAGTTTTAAGCGCTTTGGACCTCTTTATTTTAGGGTCTGATGTTTCGCTAATAGGATACAGTTTGCATTGGTGGCAGAGCATGAGCACCTTAATGATTGCACCTTTGTAGTCCACATGCAACAATGACTTTATGGTCTACACCAGAGATGTAAAATGTCCTAAATTTTGAAGCCAGGAGAAAAATATATTTTTTTCATGTTTTTTTTTCCTCCGGAAGATCCCCAGCTAGCTGTCAATGCAGGGGAACATGTTACACCCTTTAATATAAATTGTTATGCCTTGTACACACGGTTGGACTTTTGACTGTGCAAAAGTCTGCCGTGAGTCCATCGGAAAGAAAGAGAACAGGTTCTCTACCTAAGGTTTGTTGGGCTTCCGAAAAAAAAAGTCAGATGGAGACTACACACAGCCGGACTTTCCTAGAAAAAAAGCCTGTCTGACTTTTTTTCTCGAAAAATGCGGCCGTGTGTACAAGGCATAACATGTACCATGTTAAGAAAGGTAAACTTAGCCTTTAAGGCCTGAATGGACAGAAACTATAATCTATTGCATCCCAACAATCACCCAGCTACAACTGTAGGAAGTACTAGATGGAGCCCACAAGCAAACTAAACTGGAGCCTTTGCCATGCAGTGCCCCCTAGTGGAAGAAATGCATATTTTCTTGTTTGAGAACTACATTGAGAAGTACAGAGTTACTTGAATTGTATTCCAGGATTTGCTTGTCTTTAGCTGATAGAACTTGCAATAATTTAAGACTTTACATTAGGTCTCAGAAATCTTTCATTAAGGTCTTCATGTTATGTAGTTTAAATACCATATCATAGATATATTTTTAATAATTGTAAAACAGCATATTGCACACTTTTTTCGTGAAAAAAAAAAATGGCTTTGAAAAAAAAAAAAAAAATGTCTCCAATTTTTTCGTGTGTTTTTTCCTGGCCTTCTCATCTCTAGTCTACACTAGTTGTTGAAGTGGACAATTTGCATGTTTAATTGGGGCATATTCACTATTTGTTCAGTGCCTTAAAAAAGTATCCATACCCCTTGAAATGTTCCACATTTTGTCATATTACAACCAAAAACGTCAAGGTATTTTATTGGAATTTTATTTGATAGACCAACACAGAGTGGCACATAATTGTGAAGTGGAAGGAAAATGATAAATGATTTTCATTTTTTTTTTCAAATAAATATGTGAAAAGTGTGGCATGCATTTGTATTCAGCCCCCCTTACTCTGATACCCCTAACTAAAATCTAGTGGAACCAATTGCCTTTAGAAGTCACCTAAGTAGTAAAAAGAGTCTACCTGTGTGTAATTTAATCTCAGTATAAATGCAGCTGTTCTGTGAAGCCCTCAGAGGTTTTTAGAGAACCTTAGTTAACAAACAGCATTTTGAAGGCCAAAAAGACAGGTCAGGGATAACGTTGTGGAGAAGTTTGAAGCAGGGTTAGGTTATAAAAAAAAATATCCCAAGCTTTGAACATCTCACGGAGCACTGTTCAATCCATCATTGTAAAATGGAAAGAGTATGGTAATACTGCAAACCTACCAAGACATGACTGTCCACCTTAACTGACAGGCCAGGCAAGGAGAGCATTAATCAGAGAAGCAGCCAAGAGGCCATGGTAACTCTAGAGGAGCTGCAGAGATCCACAGCTTATGTGGAAGAATCTGTCCACAGGACAACTATTAGTCGTGCACTCCACAAATCTGGCCTTTATGGAAGAGTGGCAAGAAGAAAGCCATTGTTGAAAGAAAGAAGTCCTGTTTGCAGTTTGCAAGAAGCCATGTGGGGGACTCGTTGAGCTCCCACCCTAGGTCGTTCTTTGTCCCCTAGCTTCTTTCAGAGAGACCCCCTAAATCAATAACCTGGTTGCATTTCAAGGGGAACTACAAGTGTGGTGCAACAAAATGTTCATGTTGAAGCCACATTTGTGGAGTTAATAGGTTCCGTTCCACCACCAATCAGAGGTAGTTTGATATTAGTTCCTTCTTCAGTTGCAACATAGTTTATGTAATATATTTGATTACATGTGCTATATATCAGGTCCAAAATGTTGGCAGAACAACAAGGCGCTTTCGGGATCGCTTCCAGGAACACATATACAGTGTGGAAAAAAATCTATCCACAAATGTGGCAAAACACTTCAATATATGTCATGAGGAAAATGGATCAGCCATGAAAGTTCAGGTTATTGATAAGATCAAGGCTCTTAAGAGAAGGGGGTGATGTCTTCCGGTTGTTGTGCCGGAGAGAGGTATTTTGGATTTTCCATCTCCAAAAGTTTTTGGTTGTAACATGACAAAATGTGGAAAATTTCAAGGGGTATGAATACTGTAGCTTTTCAAGGCAATGTATATTGTGTTTCACATCATTAATGATGATCATTAATAAAGTTCCAGCCAAAACGGTTTTAACATGGAACAGGGCTGAAGGCTGGGTTCACGCTTATGTGAATTGGATGTGTGTTTCTCCGCATCCAATTCGCATAACAGGAGATTGTGACTGGCTCTCTATGGAGCTGGTTCACACATCTACGCAGAGCCTCAGAGCGAATTGCACTGGAGTCTTTTGGTCTGAATTCAACCCAAAACGGTGAATGGAGACGCACCAGACTCCTGCTGTGAGCCGTTGCCAACTCCAGTGTGAACCCAGCCTTAAATAAAAAGTGTTTTTTTTATTTTAGTTATTAGGCAACTAAGGTCTGAACTTTACATCCCAGGGCTGGTGGTTTAGCACTGCATTTTGGGTCAGAACTTCACATAAAATAGATAACAGGTTATGGCAATATACAGAAACCTAGTACTGTATTTGCAAATACGATTTGAAATGTCTACACAGAATCCTGACTGTAGATCCAGCCTAGCAATGAATGACAATGTTGTTATTTAGACTGAGCAGAACTCTACTGTGTGATGTGCCAGCAGCAAGTTTGGCGGTTAGCAAGATCAGCAGCTGGATAGCTCCCTGTGTCTGTGTAATGCAGTCTGATCTTTACATCAACAACTAATTCAACCAATCATTCTTGCCAGCAGCACAGCACAGCACAGGGCCTGCCTTCCTAGGGCTGACTAATTGCAGCAGCTTGTCTGACCTCATTGCAGTGAAAAGCCTTTTGTCTGAAGGTAGTTTAGTTTACTACTTATGATGTCTTTTCAATCCCAATTTCTCAAATTATTCAATATCTGTTTATTTGCAGCAATGAGAAGATGTTGAGTAGAGCACACATTTAGGACCATCAGCACATAATTTATACTTAAACTGTATTTAGAATCTTTCATTTAGATCTCCATTAAGCCAGAAAATGCTTTTGCACATACAATACAATTCTGTGTGTTGTCTCCTCAATGTTATCCATCCTTATTTCTATAATTGTTCAAAAGCTGTTTAATTGTAGCATTGTAAAGTTTGCTGAGCAGAACAAACTTTTAAAACCATCAATATTTTTTTATACTTAAAATGTATTTGGAGTTCTTCATTTAGAATCTTCATTAAAGTGAAGTTCCACCCATAAATATAACATTACATCAGTAGTTTTAAAAAAAATGTCATTAGTCCTTTAAGAATTATTTTTTTTTTTTTAGATGCCTTCAAAGTGTTGTTGCTAGGCAGAATAGTTAATCTTCCCACTTCCTGCACCTAGGTGCTTAAGCTTCCTAACCTACACCGCACAGACTCCTGGGAATGTAGTGGGTGTAACTTTCCAGGAGTCTGTGCACTCCCCAGTCTCGAAGAATCATGTGACTTGGACAGTACAGGTGCTGAAACCTGATCTGAAACCTATTGTGCAGCACTGAGCATGTGCGAGATCTGCAAGGCTGAAATCCAGGAGGTCATACAGTCTGGCTTCATGATGCCCACACTTAAGATGGCCCCAGTCAATTTCTATTTTATAAAGTGTCTAACTGCTGTAACAACCTAACAAAACGGACCTTAGTTTACAGACTAACTTTACTAGAATACATTAAGCTTGTGTATTACAGGGGTATTTATATTTAAAAAGTGAAATTGTGGCCGGAACTCCGCTTTAAACCAAAAACCAAAATAGTTTTGTACATACAATATAATTCTGCACATATATACAAAGACTACTATAGCTTACCAATGACATACATACACACAAAAGTGTTTAACATCAAAGCATTAAAAAAAAAAAAAAACACAGAGAGATTACTTAAGTAATTCTCTTCTTCAGGGGCTTGAATATATAAACCGACCCGAATATAAGTCGAGGTACCTAATTTTACCACAAAAAAAATGGGAGAACTTATTGACTCAAGTATAAGCCGAGGGTGAGAATGCAGCAGCTACTGTAAGAGGAAAAGAGGGTTAACAGCCCATTTGCACGTCTCACTATGCCCATTGCAACCTCACTGTGCCAACCTCACTGTGCCCATTGCAACCTCACTGTGCCAATTGTCACTGTGCCCATCCTCACTGTGCCAATCCTCACTGTGCCCATCATCACTGTGCCCATCCTCACTGTGCCCATCCTCACTGTGCCTGTCGTCACTGTGCCCATCCTCACTGTGCCAATCCTCACTGTGCCCGTTATCACTGTGCCTGTCATCACTGTGCCCATTGTTACTGTGCCGTCATCACTGTACCTGAAATTGAGAGGCTGCGGGCATCCATTCAATGTTTAAAACTCGCGGTCTCCTCCTGGTCCCTTCCGTGATAGGCAGCTGACATAGTTTTCGCCTATCACGGACGTTCTCTCATCCTCGGACTTAGTTTCCCAGCAGACACTGTGTTCAGTGTTCCACCAATCACCGACGTCCGAGGATGAAAAGGCGTCCGTGATTGGCGGAACACTAAACACAGTGTCTGTTGGGATGGGTGAGGATGAGAGAATGTTCATGATAGGCGTTTCTCAGCAGACAGTTCCGCCTATCACGGAATGGACAAGAGGAGACCGCAAGTTTTAAACGATGGACGCCCACAGCCTCTCAATATTTCCAGGTACACTGACTCGAGTATAAGCCGAGGGGGGCATTTTCAGCAAAAAAAAAAAGGGCTGAAAATCTCAGCTTATACTCGAGTATATACGGTAAATGGGCAAACTACTCTAAACCCTAAGGGGTTGATTTACTAAACTTGGAGAGAGCAAAATCTGGTATAGCTCTTTATAGAAACCAATCAGCTTCCAGTTTTTTTTTTGTCAAAGCTCAATTGAACAAGCTGAAGTTAGAAGCTGATTGGCTACCATGCACAGATGGACTTTAGTAAATCAACCTCTAACAGTCCAGCCAATTATTCTGTTTTTGGCACACAACTATATAATGTTTTAGGATCAAAGTATAACTATTGCCCTTGTATTGATAATGAGGTCTGATGAACCCCAAACTAAGTGGGGACGATGAGGTATCATACTCCACACAGTGGCATTGCCCTAAAAAATTACAATTAAGTCACAAAACAATAAGATTGAACAGTCAATTTCAGACATAGGCAGAGCATCATAAAATGAAAAAGCTCAAGCTCAAGCCTGGCTAATCCTTCACGGCCAAATTCTGCACAGTCTCAACATCAGTATGGATAGCGGTTGTAAACTATCAATAAGCCAGAGACTCATAACAGTTTGTCATAAAAAAACATTTATAGGAAATATACATTTTGGCATATGAATTTCGAGTTCTGACTTCTTGACCAAAATCTGCCCTTTTCATACATCCCCGGCTCTCAAACTCTAAACATAATCCATAATCCCTGTTATGATAAAATTACATTTGTAACAAGTAGTTATAGATATTATGTGGAGCTGGCAATTTAGGATACCAGCTGTCATTAATAATTGCTGGTATTATAAAAATAAGTTTGGTACCCACCCAACTCCACCCCTGTTGAAGTCACATGAGCTGTAATGCAACTAGCCCAGAAGGAGTTGGGTACGTCACTTCTGGTTTTTGGCTGATCCCGGAAGTTCATGGTTTCTGATGTTGTTATCATCAATTTTAAATGTGAGTTACTACGTTTTATATAATACATTTTAATTTGAATACTACACAATGAGGATTTGATTTCTTGTATAACCATATCACCCACTGGAGGAGAGAAGAGTGGATAGTAGGAGAGAGTGTGGACAGATCCATAAACCATCACATTGCTTATTGGAATAAAGGATATGATATAGCCACCCATGGAGGGGAATTTATTACACCCTATATGCTTTTAGACCTTCTGGCCTAGGGAATTAGGTATGCTGCTAGCACACACAGGGGCTGATTTACCAAGCCTTTACTCCATGACTCATGGTGTTAATTGAGGTACAATGGAGACTTATCACATCACTGAGGAATTTGATGACAATTTGCACAACAGATATCACCGGACACACTGATTTTGTTCTTTAATTGACACTATTATATGCAAATAAAGTCACTAAATTGATTTGTGTTTTTTTTTCACATTATCACTGTATTAATTAATGTTTAATCTATTTTTGCTTATTTGCACACTTTTGTACAATTTTGCATTATTTTCAGCACTGTTTTTTTGGCTACAATACCCAGTTGGTGTATTATTTTAATATTGGATTGTGATAAGACATAATGATATTATTTTTATTTGTGTTACTTTGCACACCTTGATGAGAAGTCTGTTTCAGTCAGTCATCAGTAGATAACCGACTAGGAGTAGGAAAGTTTAGGCAGGCCTAGCCCCCAACTTGGATTGGCAGGGGGCAGGCCTCCTTAAATACCCTTTGGTCAGCCCAGCTGGGGAGGAGTTGTCGGGTGGAAAAGCTGGAAAAGAGTGGGAAAGTGTGGTGGCTGTTGGGGCCCAGGGGCAACCCAGGGCTGGGGCTCGGGTGCATCCAAGAGGAGTGACAACATCCTGGAAGGGGAGAGGAGGCACATGAAGGAGCAAGTAGAGGAGTAGAGGAAAGTGGGAGAGAACACTTCTAAGAGTCTCCAGAGAGGACAACTGGTCACAGCGGCAAGAGGGCTGGTGAGTGAGCACAGTCGGGAGGACTGAGGAGGCACGCCTGAGAGAACTGGGAGATTGCAGTTTGAGATTGGTGAAGAACCAGAAGACAGGACTGTGGGAAGGGCAGTGGAGAGAGGTCATTGCAGCCAGGCTGGCTGGTAGGTCCTGAATAGAGCTATCTGGGAGTGGTAGCTGAATAGAGGATAGCTAGCACCTGAACTATTATTACACCACAGGGGCCCGAGGTCCCTGCCCGCAAAAAGGTAGTTCATTGAGGCCTGGCTAAAGTAGTGTCAGGCCTACCCATGTGTTGCTAGCTAGTCCAGAGGAGTAACAGTCTGCAGCAAGGGATGTGCTGGTGGACTAACAGTCTGCAGCAAGTGACATGATGGAGAAGGAATGGTGTGCAGTAAGTGTTTGAGCTAGAGAGAAGATTGGAGTGTATATCCTGGAGTGTATATACAAGTCCCAAGCAAGTTTGCACTGAACATTCCTGGGCATCCCATTATTCCCAATTTCCCATCCAAGTTAAATCCCCTCAATAAAAAAGAAAACAAAGCTATGGACTGTTCAGAGTGACTGAGATGAATGTCTGGTTGGGCAGGGTGACAGGTGAACCTCTACATACAGCAACCCCTACAGGGGCATGGCTACATGTCGTTTTATCATTCTTTTCGTTTTGAAGCATAGTGTTACTTCAAATTTGCAATCAATTACATTTGTAACAAGCATTTACCCAAATGTAAAAGGAAATAACAACCAAGTAGATACCAAACATGCCTGTGCTATAATGTCCAAAAAGCAGATGAGAAAGTGTATAAGACTCATTACATCTTCTAAGGAGCATTGGCATATGAGATCTGTCGTCTATTAAACCTTGAGCTTATTTTGTGCAGTAATACAGGGGCAGATCCACATACATCTGCGTGGGCGCAGCGTATGTGAGATACGCTACGCCGCTGTAACTTACTTTGCT